>NC_091752.1:60704719-60797219 GCF_043380555.1 Nothobranchius furzeri | reverse complement strand
GGTAGGACGCCCAGCTTGCTGTGAGTGAGGATCTGTGGCTGATGAGTGAAAACAAAAGAGAAACATTCGGGACTGAAGCTCCGTCAACACCGGCTGGCGGCGCGGCTGCATTTCTAAATAAAGCATGTCATTTTGGTGGCGCGCGCAGCTGCAACTCACGGTTCTGGGAGAACCACGCATGTCCATCCCATCAACAGCAGGTGGAGCTCACCGCTCCGCCCATCTCACCACCAGAGCGGGAAAAAGCACATCGCCTTGGATTATACAGATGGGATTCTGTGTGTGAAATAACGCCAGTTAAATTGTTACTTAAGTGTTGTTTGTGTGCACGTTGTTCAGTAGCTAATGCTATAATTATTATAATCTGGATTTTTAATTGTATTTTTTGTAAGCCCTATGCACTGTGCGTTTGGGGAGCGCAGGCGCTGGTTTAGCGTGATATTGGAGGTGTGGCGTGAGAGCGTGTGAAGAGGTTCAAATGCGTGTGTCTCACGCTCAGTGCACGAGAGTTGGCAGCCCTGGGTGTTGGTGTCAGGTTTCTTGCTGTTTGGCCTGAGCGGTTACCTGGCTTAACGGAAAATGAACGAGCTTTTGAGGAATATTGGCTCAATCCCGGAGCTCAGGGATGGAATGCATCGCGCTGTAAACTCACAAACTCATATAATTGTCGAGATGAGTCGTAAGCTTGGAAATTTGGCTGAGATTCAGGCTCTGGCACAGAAGGAGGATTTGATCAAGGAGAGCGCTGACGGATCAGCATGGATTGGAATAGATTGATCACGCCATTATTGGACCTGGAGGGGTTGAAGACCAACAGAACTCTAAGGCAGAGGGGAAATTATATCTGTCTGTACCCAAAACAATTCTTGCCATCTGAATCTGGTGCCCTTGAAGCCTGTGAGGCTGAAGTGAAAACTCCCCCCTCAGAAGAAATGTGGAATGCTGCTGTTGCTATGGAAACCCTTTCTCCCTATCCCAGCCTGGGCGGGACTGTGACCAGTGAAGGCCGTGGAACTGTATCTAGGAGTCACTGTGCTCTCTAACCCATTATCTCCCTCCTATGTCCAAACAGAGGTGATGAGCGCTGCTCTTGCGGCTGCACGCCCTGAAGTGAGAAGAGTCCCGACCCTTCCTCCCCACCTAGTGGACACTTATGTTGTGTAATGTCTGAAGTCTGTGTGCACATCTGTCTGAGGTGTTTTTTTTTTTTTTTTGCATAGTAAAGCTGCCCTCTCTGTGGAGGGTAACTCTGAAGTGCCTTTTTTCCCCTCCCCCGTGACTCTATCCTCATATAAACCCTCTTGATCTATAACGGTAGCGCGACTCGTGTTGCGAATGACCACAGTCACCAATTCTTGTCATGTGTCTATGTATGTATGTCTGATCTCACAATTGTGTGTACTGAAACAATTGAATTTCCCTCTGGGATTAATAAAGTATTTTTGAATTGAATTAAACTGAATTTAATTGAATTGAACATCTCCTAACTGGCCTTCCCAAAAAGCTGTGAAGCAACTGCAGCTTGTTGAGAATGCTGCTGCTAGAGTCTTAACAAGAACTAAGAGAACGGAGCACATCACTCCTGCTCTTAGATCTCTACACTGGTTACCAGTAAACTACAGAATCCATTTCAAAGTGCTCCTACTAGTTTATAAATCACTCCATGGCATGGGGCCAGAATACATGTCAGATCTCCTTCAGGTATCTACGCCCATCAGGGCTCTGAGATCCTTAGGAAACAGTCAGCTGGTAGAACCTCGGGTCAGAACCAAACAGGGTGAAGCTGCTTTTAGCTGCTATGCTGCTCACAGATGGAATCAGCTTCCTCATGACCTCAGATGTGCCCCAACTAGAAACTTTTAGATCAAGATTGAAAACCTTCATGTTTTCATCAGCCTTTGAATACATGTTCTTATGCTGCACCTTCTGCACTGTAACTGCTCTCCCTTTAACTTTATTTGTCTCTCCTTAATTTTTAAATTGTATTTTCTGTCAGGTTGATTTCAGCGTTTGCTAATGGAAAGTACGCTGACTTGCCTCTGTGCATGACATAATAAAGACGCCTTGCCTTGTCTATGAAAGAACCGACACGCGGAGGATCGAAGATGCTACTTGCAATTGCACTGAAGAAGGTTTAAACCGATTACCGAAAGAACAGATTCAAACTGATCCATGATAATATTGAGACAAGTAGAGCTGAGTGTGTGTGTTGGATGGTCGTTCTGAATCAGGCTGCCTGAACATAGAGAAGTGTGTGTCCAACAAGGCAGAGATCCACCTCTCGTTTGTTCTTGAGGGCTCGGTCCAGGTCCTGCTGGCTGGTTGTGGAGACAGCTGTGGTCCGATTAGAATGAACCCTCATTTGGAGCTGACGAACCCGCTCCTCTGCTACCAGGGCTGCATGAGGATCAAACACAACAAGACTTCATTCAGTTAGACTATCCTTTACGAGTAAAGCCCACTCAGATACATCATCTGTCTGCCAGTCGGTGAACCACAGCGCTGTACATGCATAGAAAATGTAAAACATCACTGACCCTTTCAATGGCCAAAGATAAAAAAATACACATAAAAACAAATAAAACCAGAAGATAAAAGCTATGAATGTTGGTAAAAAAAAAAAAAAGTTAAAAACTACTGGATACAAATTATTTGAGTAATCCAAACATATGGCTAACGCACGTGCCGAGGTACACAAACAAAAAGCAACATTTGCAGAATGATTCATAAAAAAGTGGAAGCATATTTCTGTCTTTTTCTAACAGGAAACCAGGTTTTTCTCTGAAAAATCATAATTTAAGCACGCTAATCTCTGTAAGATTATCATACAAAACATAATCTGACAAACTATTACTCAGACCCCTTAGTTTTTCAGGGGTATCAGTGGACTCAGTGTTCTCCTTTAATCTTCTCAGGCTGGCTTTGCTGTGACCTCCTGTTGATTCTTACTGACTCCTTTCTCATCATGCTGCTGTTTACCTGTTTTATCTTTCCTGGGACCCCATATTACCGTTTCTTATTCCTTTTCTTTCTTCTTTCTCATTTCTTATGTTTAAATTTTTCTGTTTTCCCCATTTTTAATTACGATATTTTTAATCTTATTTTTGGAATGTTTATTATGTGAAGTGCCTTGAGACGACTCTTGTCGTGATTTGGCGCTTTATAAATAAACTTGAATTGAATTGAATTAATAAATTTTTTGCTCTTGTGAAACACCTCACGATTTTTACTTGTGAGATGTTAAAAAGTCATTTCTCCTTCCTCTTCCATTGCTGCTAGTAGCTGTTTATTTTTACAACATGAGTAGGTTAGATGTTTATTCTAATCTGTTATTGTGGGTTGGGCTGAACTATTTTGGGAAACATTCTATTTGTGATGTCAGTTTCCTTTACAGTTTTCCTTTTTTACAACTGTTTTTCTAAGGAACATGCATTTTATAACACACCACATTATACACTTACTAATATTAATCCTGTTTATAACATATTGTTAACTCAGCCTAATTAGGAATTATCCTGTGGTCCAATTTAGTTACTGCAGCCCATTTTGAACAACAAAATGTCACTTTCTCAATGCTGTTGTGTGAGTATCATGGGTGTTGTCGGTTGCAGATCACCACAATATTCCACATGACGAGTGAAGACCAGTCATAGACAATCAGTTAAGTAGAATGTCAAATCTTGGTGTTAGCACTCTTGGGTGTTTTATAGTAGGGAGCTCTTGCTACACTCATTATGGTAATGTGTCTCCAGCTTTAGCGGAAATGTAGTTGTTTTCCATCTTGCTGTTATAGTTCTGAACGTCTCATTAAAGCAGGGTTAGGCAATCCTGGTCCTGGAGTACCACAATCCAGCAGGTTTTTCCCTGATTTTATTCTGAAGAAGAAGAAGAAAAGATATTTTCCATTGTGCCTCTCAAGATAAAAATCACGAGGCATTTCACAAAAAACAAAAAATATTAAAATATAAAAAAGAATTTAGAAAATTGTAAAAAATATTTAAAATGAGCAAAAAATAGACAATTGTGATTAAAAATGTAAAGAAAGAGAGAGAGAGAGAACAGGAAAGAGGGAAATCAGTGGATCCTGAGGAAGGTGGAATAGGTAGGGAGAACAGAACAAGGAGAGGGTGATGAAGGTCATACAAAAGCCAGCCTGAACAAGCGAGTCTTCAGCTACTTTTTAAAGGAGACCACTGAGTCCACTGATCTCAGGCTCAGGGAACCTGAGGGGTTCCCTCTCTCCTCAGGGGGAGAGAGTTCCAGAGTCTGGGGGCCACAGCAGCAAATGTCTTTAGCCTGGTGCTGCACAACCAGTAGGCTTTGATCACTGGACCTCAGGGACCTGCTGGGGGTGTAGGGACTAAGAAGATCACCAATGTAAGATGGTGCTTGTCCATGTGAGGCCCTATAGACCAGAACCAGGATCTTGAAATGAACCCTGAAGTTGACTGGCAGCCAGTGAAGCTGGAGGAGAAGCGGGGTGATGTGGGTGTGTTTGGAGGACTTGTCAGAAGCCGAGCACAGGCATTCTGAACCACCTGTAGACGGTGTAAAGGGTTCATTTACATTTATTTAAGAAACTATAAGACATGAGATTCCAAAAACACCTTTCCCTGTGGTGAGTTCATGAATGTTAGAGGAGTCAGATCATGGTATTTTAAATCTCTGAGAGCAAAGGCAAGCACAATATACAATAAACAATTACCATTGGTGATTTCATTTTTTTATATTTTAGTTTAGATTTTTTTCAGCAAAATATTTTGTGTCTATATAGATCTTTGAATTTGGTCGTTTCCAAGCAGCATTCCAAGCTGCTTCACACTTGGCTGTGAACCTACCCAGCAAGAGCTGAAGGTCAGAGCTGGATGAAGCTAGGAGGACCACATCATCTACAAAATGCAAAGACAAGATTCTCCTGCCACCAATCTCGACACACCACGGCTGCACCTAGAAATTCTGTCCATAAAGGTAATAAACAGAACCGGTGACAAAGGGCAGCCCTGGCAGAACCCAACCCTCACCGGGAACAGGTCCGAATTACTACCAGCTATGTGGACCTAACTCACGCTCCTCTGGTAAAGGGACTGAATGGCCCTTAACAGAAAGCCACCCACCCCATACTCCTGGAGCGTCCCCCACAGACAGCCCCTGGGGACACGGTCATAAGCCTTGTCCAAATCCACAAAACACATGTGGATTGGTTGGGCAAACTCCCATGCCCCCTCCATCACCCTTGCAAGGGTATAGAGCTGGTCCACAGTTCCACGGCCAGGACGAAAACCACATTGCTCCTCCTCAATCTGAGATTCAACTATCGATCGGACCCTCCTCTCCAGTACCTTGGAGTAGACCCTTCCAGGGAGGCTGAGGAGTGTGATCCCCCTATAGTTGGAAAATACCCTCAGGTCACCCTTCTTAAAGATGGGGACCACAACCCCGGTCTGCCACTCCACGGGAACTGCCCCGATGACCACGCAATGTTGCAGAGACGTGTCAACCTTGACAGCCCTATAACATCCATAGCCTTGAGATACCCAGGACAAACCTCATCTGCCCCGGGGGCTCCACCACTGTGTGGTTGTTTGACTACCTCAGCAACTTCTGCCCCGAGATTGGACAGTCCATCCCCAGGTCTCCCGGCTCTGGTTCCTCCTAGGAATGCGCATAGGTGGGATTGAGGAGCTCCTCAAAGTATTCCTTCAACTGTCCGACTATTGCCTCAGTTGACATCAGCAGCTCCCCATCCCCACTGTAAACAGTGTAAGCGAGTTGCTGCCTTCTTCTCCTGAGGCGCCGGACAGTTTGCCAGAACCTCTTTGGAGCCGATCGATAGTCTCTCTCCATGGACTCACCAAACTCCTCCCACGCCCGAGATTTTGCCTCGGCAACTGCCACTGCTGCACCCCGCTTGGCTATCCGGTACCTGTCTGCTGCCTCCGGAGACCCACAGACAAACCACGCCCTGTAGGCCTCCTTCTTCAGCCTGACGGCTCCCCGAACCTCTGGTGTCCACCAGCGGGTATGGGGGTTGCCACCACGACTGGCACCGGCCACCTTGCGACCACAGCTAGCAACAGCCGCCTAAACAATCGCAGAGTGGAACAAGGCCCACTCGGAGTCAATGTCCCCACTGCTCTCGGGACGCGGTCAAAGCTCTGCCGGAGGTGGGAGTTGAAGACCGTCTTGACAGGTTCTTCTGCCAGGCGTTCCCAGCAGACCCTCACTATGCGTTTGGGTCTGCCAGGTCTACGCAGCATCTTCCCCTGCCATCTGATCCAACTCACCACCAGGTGGTGATGAGTTGACAGCTCCGCTCCTCTCTTCACTCGGGTGTCCAAAACATTCGGCCGCAGGTCAGATGATACGACTACAAAATCTATCATCGACCTGCGACCTAGGCTGCCCTGGTATCAAGTGTACCAAAGGGCATCCTTATGTTCGAACATGGTGTTTGTTATGGCTTGCACAGAAGTCCAATAATGAAACACCACTCGATTTCAGATCAGGCAGGCTGTTCCTCCCAATCACACTCCTCCAGGTCAAGCTGTCATTGCCCACGTGAGCATTGAAGTCCCCCAGCAGGACAATGGAGTCCCCTGATGGAGCACTATCTAGCACTCGTCCCAGGGACTCCAAAAAGGGTGGGTACTCTGAACTGATATTTGGCCCATAAGTGCAAACAACAGTCAGGACCCGTTCCCCGACCCGAAGGCGCAGGGAAGCTACCCTCTCGTCCCCCGGGGTAAACCCCAACACAGAGACAGAGAGTCTTGGGGCTAGCAAAAAGCCAGTTTTGAAAAGTTTTGAATTTGCACCGTTTTCCTGACATCACTCACTACTGCCTATAAAGGACACAAAGACATATTTTGAAAGATTGTTACTGTTTATATTGACTGTTTATTCAATAAATTAGGCCTGCTTTTAAAACCTTAGCTCTGTCATATCTTTCATATTCTATGTATTATACTTACTGTACACACCACATTACACTTTACTGCTTATTTCACATAGTTGGATGTTAAACTGCATTTTGTTGTTCCAGTATTGGTCATTTTAGGTTAGTCCAGTCATCCAGAAACAAGATTCAGGATAGATGACTAGGCTAATATCTCCCGCTAACACCACAGACATATTGAACCTGAAAATTATTATTTTTCTACCTCAGAGATAAGTACTTGTAGTTGTTCGCTACCATTTTAGTCTGGACTGTACGTAGCATTACTATGATAAATATATAGTTACCACTTAAAATCATTCCAATTATTAATTTAGCCGTGTTGAATTCAATTTAATTACGTTAACAACTTTGTTCAAATGACCATGCCAGTCTTCAGTTGTCACTGCCTCCTGGCTGCGGTCTGTGTAGCTAGCTAAAAACAGTATGAACAGCTGAGGCTCTGTCCTCTGAGCACATACTAAGCATTTTTGACAGAATCAAATTCATGACATTTTTCTCATTCACATATTTTTGTTTCTGCTGTCGGACAATAGAACTAGTATGAATTACTGAGTGGAGCGCGGGTCCGGTAGACTACCTGCTATCCGTTGCTATCCCGAAGCTCTCGTCATGTTCGCTCGTCTCAACGCATGAGTGAAAAAAACAAAAGCTCTCCGCTGCCCCTTTGTCACTCAACAGAGAAAAGGAGAAAAACTTCTCACTCTATAAACTGGGATAAAGCAATACTCATGAACAGAGTCGCTACTTTTGGCCCTTCTTTGGAGAAATAAATCTAGGGGTGAAAAATCTGTAAATCTAGCAAAAAAGACAGTTGGAAAAACAGAAGTGGAACTGGAATTGAAGGGGAATATGCAATCTGATTGGTTGGAAGCATCATGTGCGGTGCTGTGCCAGCTAGATGCAGAAATGAAAGGAGAAGCGCTACAGCCCAATACTGCCCAAAATGTTTGTTTATCCACAACGAGGGAAAATTATTTTCCAGGTCAACTAACAAATTTCCAGGACATTTTGCAATTCCCCCCATTTTCCATGTGTTTTAAATGACTGGAAAATTGGACTATCATTTTCCAGGTTTTCCAGGACGCGTGGGAACCCTGTTTAAAGCAGTCATCTGTGACATGAAGGTCACATTCTCAACTGCAACATGAAATCAATCACTCTATGTCTACAACATGGAGAGTGTGGGCGTTAGTGACCTACTTCCAATGTAGGTGGGTTTCAGATCGGATACTAGATTCAGGGGGAGGAGAAATTCCTGATGACGCACTTGGGCTACTTTCTTCTGTTTGCAATCCTGAAATTGAATTCAAAAAGTTTTAAGCTGAGACAGGAAAATGCATGACTGCAGCCAAAAAAGGGTTTTAGGGTGTTCCTCATGAGGAAATCACATGGAAAGAAATCTCCAAAAAGTCGATGAAACCTTTAAGTGACAATGGGACAAAGGTCTAACGTTTTGAAAGCGGTTACTTTTAATAAATTGTCAATAAAATATAAAAGGTATTATATATAATATTATTGAACTTCTTTATGTGGTTTCCATTATGAGGGGGTATGGGTTAGAAAACATTTCTTTGTTGCGTCTGCTGCTTGCATGTGCTAAATAAATGAGAACTTTATTCTTTGATTTCCAACTTTGACTTCCAGCTGTTTCACTTTCTGCGAAAGTGCCCCCTGGTGGGTGAAGAAAAATCTACAGTAAAGCTGCGCCTCATTATAAGCCGCATGGTTCAACCCTCCCACTGTCCTAATGGGTGTGACCCCGTGAGGAAAGTTGACCATTGAGCAGGGTATATGGGTCCATGTGGCAGGGGTGAGGAGTGAGCACCACCTCACCCCTGCCACGTGGACCTCAAGGGATGAACCATCAATCCTGCTCAATGGTCAACTTTCCTCGCGGGGTCACCCATAAAGACAGTGGGAGGGTCAAAGAGTGGGAAGAAGTAGCGGCTTATAGTCCAGAAAATGCATTATGCACTCCTGAAAATGAGAAAAATTCATGGTTGTATACTATTGGAGTTAATACTGAACTATCCTGACATTTGAAATGTTTTATAATCTAATGCTCTCTGCTGAGTGAGAAACTATTACATTTTTAAATTTATGAATAGGGTTAATCAGTGAACAATAGATTATTGCACGTAGTGAGGTAGGGTGAAAGCACCACAAAAATAAACAATCAGTGATGAACAAGTCTGCTTCTAGACCTGCAGAAGGAGAAAAAAAGAAAAGGGACACAACAATACAACAGGAGCAAGCTATCACTGCGTCAACCTGATGAGGAAATATAAAATCAACATTGTTTTACTGAACAATCACACGATAATAAATCACAGTGCATTTAGTGCCAACCACAGCCTTAAGACATGTGTTGAACGTGCCCAAGTCCATACTTTTGAGAGCACCATGTGAGCACCTGTGTGTGTACACACACTTGTATATGTAAGGTTTCTCTATAGGAGCGTCCAATAGAGAGTGTGAGGGGCCACAGATCTGCCCCCAAAGATATGTATGAGATGGAAGGAGCTCCAAGTCTCAGAGATCTAGGAGCTGCCCCAGAGCACAGGGACCCCAGGGAGACTGTAACCAGAAAAGCCCGTGCCCCCTCGAGAGGCGCAGAGGATCACCACGAGGGGCCACAACCAGTAGCCGGCAGAGTCCCAGGGGATATCAGCGGCAAGCCCACAGGCCCGCCCGCCGCCCCCCTCCCCCTAAACGGCCGAGCCCGGGACCCAGCGACTTGGGACCCAGGGGCGACCAGCCCCGCCGGGGACCCAACAGAGCCCAGGGACTCAGATTCCACCAGGCAGCCACTGGGATTAATCAGGCAGATGCCAAAAATCTTAAAACCCCTGACCCGAGGGCCGCAAACAATCAGGCAGACCAAGGCACCACACTCCACACCAGGTGTGGCAGGGGGAGGGGAGACGAAGATGTATAGCAGCAAAAGAAGTCCCAGGAGAGGGGAGGAGTCAAAGGCCCCACCTGACAAATACAGTCATACACTCCCTCCCTCATGCTCACACATACACATACAACCTAAGACTCACAAAAATGCATGCCAGACACCCACTCATGCTCCCCACACACACCCTATTCACTCTGGTCCCGGTACTGCTGCACAAAGGGTTCAACCATTACTGGTTCCCAGAGTTCGCCCCTTTCTGCTGGGGTGCTGATGAGCAGGCCCCCCCACCCCATGTTGAGTAAAGCGAACTTTTTTTTTTGCTAAGCACACCCCCTGCCTCGCAGAGCTCTGTACAGAAGGAAACTGAATGCCGACCAGAACTAACCAAGAGCGTTAGACTACCGCTTACTTGCTTCAAATTTAAGGAATACCTCGGCTGATGCAGAGTTGATGAACTTTTCACAGACAAGTCTCTAAAATGTAAATATATAAGAACACAACATGAAATGAGAATAAAAGTCGTAAAACAACGTGTTTTATCTCTGTTTGTCAGCTACAGAAGCATATTTATAATTAGAAACATGAAGTTGCATCTTTAAAAAAACAAAGCCACAGACTTTTTGTGTAATATGCTTGTCAGCCACTAGTTGGTGCCATTGGATAAGAGAAATACTCCAGAAAGAAGCTGTAATATGAGGTTTTAAGAGCTTTTTTCTTGGTTCGAGTCTGACGAAGCCCCCATCTCCACTTGCGTTCTCGGTTGTGTGTGCGGTATTCAGGAGCTCACGAGCGCTGAGTTATTATACTCAACCAGCCTGATGTTTATTAAGTTGGATTCTTATGATTAATGTCTTGGTTTTAAAAATAAATCTAATAAAATTAGAAGAAAAAATAAGGATTGTGGTTAAAAAAAAATACAAGAAAAGGGAAAGAGAAAATGAAGTGTGAAATCAGTGGATCCTGGAAAAGGCGGAATGGTAGAAACTGTAATGGCTGACTGTGAGGACCCGAATAGAACACCGTACACAATGAAAAACGCTTAAGATTTTTATTAAAATTATTAAGTAGTGGAGGCAGGGATGTAAGAGCTGGTGGCTCAGGGATATTACCCAATGGTTGATCCGAATGAATGTGCAAGAGGATGGTCAGTGGACAGGCCAGGGTCAGAACCAGAAAGACAATGAACAGAGTAATCCAAAATGGGGCAGGCTGAAGCAGGAGTCAGGAGACAGGTCCAGGGCACAAGATCCAGGAATCAGAGGTGGGCAAAGGTATCCAGATGGGGCCAGGCAAGAGGGAAATCCAAGGAGCAAAAACGTGATCAGGAACAAGGAGGGAAATCCAAGGAGCAAAAACGTGATCAGGAACAAGGGGTCAGGCTTGAGAGGAATGCTGGCTATTTACTCACACGAGGCTTTCAATAATCTGGCAGGGAGTTGGTGGTTGGCTTGGGAATATATAGTAGGTGAAACAGGTGAGTAGCATGAGCTTGATTACTGGGAGCAGGTGTGGCAGATGAGTCTAAGGAGAGCAGGCTGTGGTTGCCATGGAGACGAGGGCGGACGGCGCTGGATCATGACAGAAAAAGCAGAATAAGGAGAGAGTGATGAAGGTCACGCCAAAACCAGCCTGAACAGGTGAGTCTCCAGCTACTTTTTAAAGGAGACCACTGAGTCCACTGATCTCAGGCTCAGGGGGAGAGAGTTCCAGAGTCTGGGGGCCACAGCAGCAAATGATCTGTCACCTTTGGTCTTTAGCCTGACGCTGCACAACCAGTAGGCTTTGGTCACTGGACCTCAGGGACCTGCTGGGGGTGTAGGGACCGAGAAGATCACCAATGTATGATGGTGCTTGTCCACATAAGGCCTAAAGACCAGAACCCCCTCAAAGGGCGGCACCGGACGCCCAATGCAGGCCAAGACGAGCTCTGGAGGGCCTGCGTCTGGGTAACAGGAGTTGACAGACTCTGGGGGGCCCCCATCTGGGGCAAAGGAGGTGGCTGTTTATGGGAGCCCCTGAGGACCTGATCCCTGAAAGCAGAATGATGGGCCAGCCTGGGCCGATGGGGGCTGGATAGCAGAAGGTTGGACAGGCCGGGAATTGGAACTCCAGAGGAGGTGGGAACGACTCGTCCGGTGGCTGGTGCTCTTGGACAGGCTGGGGCGGAGCCTCTTGGACAAGCTGGGCTGGGGCGGAGCTTGTCCAGCTTAGGTTGCAGGTGAGCAAGGTCCACTGGGCGGCCTGCAAGTTCAATCCTGCTGTCTGGAGTCAACTGGGGTGCTGACTGGACTGCTAGGGTGAAACTGGAGCTCCAAACCAGAGTGCAGTGCAGGGGCCTCTAAGATAGGCGGCACAACTCTGGTTTTTTGGCGCCGTCGTCTGGTCCCCCTTGTAGCCCCCAGGGACTGGGAGGAAGCTTCAGGAGGGGTGTCACCTGGCCGACTGCGTCGATCACACAATGACATAACAGCCCCCTTTGGAACCTGACCCACCAGTGAACTGGAGGTGCCATCAGGAGGGGCTGTGGTCTGCCCACGGCGCTGTTCGGGGACTGGAGGTGAGGGTGGAGCTTGGACTCTCTCCCCCAATGCTGTGGGAGCACACTGCCAGCCTGGTGCCCTCAAAGCGGGAGTTGTCCTGCAGCTCATCCCAACCCAACCTCCCATCCGGACCCGGGAGGGCAGGATGGACCACTGAAGCTGAAGCTCGGCGGCAAGGACGTCTGTGGCGAGATGGTGGAGGAGGAGTCCAGCTGACAGCTTGGGGTGAGTCATTGCAGCAGGTACTGCCAGGGATGAACTTCACGGCTGGATCCTTTAGTGGGTCTGTTCATTCTCTTACGGTGCTGCTGAGGTGAAGATCCACATGCAGGTGAATGAGACAGGCAGGCTGGTGAAGATGTTTAAGAGTTTTAATGAAGAGCACGCTGACAAGGAAACAATGAACAGATATGACACACAGGACTGAGAGGGCTTAAATACATGAGGAGCTGGGATCTTGAGTGATTGGGAGTGTAAGGTTATGAAGTTCATTGTTTTCAACTACATACAGCTGCCCCCTGGGCACAATAACACCGTGTAGAAAAACCAAGGTCGGGTGTTCCTCAGACTGTTTACATTCCAGGAGAAGAGTCCGAAGGAGAAGAAGAAGCTTTACTTAATCAAAGTACTTTATGTGTGATTAAAATTATTAAGCAAAACAGATGTTGATCAACAATAATCAAGTGAATGATCTGTGAAATAAATATGTCATGAATTATGTTTAATGAAACCAGGACTATTGCACAGACAGACTGATCCTCATCTCCATAGAAACGCATGACACATTGTTCCAACCAATCAGAGCTTTCGGCTGCCGCAGGAGAATCTGGGGTTGACTTCAAGTGTCCAATCCACTTTACTCCAACTTATCAACAATTCAGAGATATAAAACAAGGCAACGCCATTTTAAGTCAGTTCCATCTTGACTTCAGTTCTATTCACCATCATCCTAAAGAAAAGCGCAGCCTGTCCAGATGTGTTTTCTTCTTTAAACTAAGAACTGTGAAACGGGAGATTTTCGTCGTTTAACAACCAGACGACGTCCTTTCAAAATAAGAGCACCTGCTGACGCCGCTGAACGGTACCGGGGTCGACCCTCCAGACGGGCTTTGAAACGTGATCGCTGCATCGACAGCTCCATCGTACATCCGAGGTCGCCAGACCTGGCATTTCCTGATCTACCTGGGAGACCCCCACTGGGTACGTACACGGCAAAATAGCGGCTCATGTCATCACTTTATAAGCCTCGTGATATCTAGTCATAACAAAGACGACCAGATTCGATTACGTCATCCTAGAGAATCTGAACCAGACACACACACACACACACACACGCACCAACACAACATCCGAATCCATTCTCATCCATCACAGAGTAGTCCTGGTAGATTGTTTAGAATTTATAATTCAGAAATTAAAGATTCTCAAACGATCCCATCTCTCTCTTTTCTTGTCTCAAAGTCAATACAGAGTGTTTAATTAAACTCCCTGATGATAAAAACAGCCTATTCTTCTGTTTATAAAAGTGAACTACTAACAGTGTATTAAAATACAACTTTAGATAGTTACATCACTTTGTTTCCGTTACAGGAGATGAGAGGCAGGTGGGAGCAATTAACATGGACACAGGACAGAAACTGGGAGACAAGACAGACCGTGACACTGACCTCCCATTTTTATATAAAGTCCTTGAGAAAATAGGACTTTACAAATTATATTCTCATGGCCTAACATGAGAATTTTGTGTATGTTCTAGTCTTCAATCAATCAATCAATCAATCAATCAATCAATCAGAATGTATTTGTAAGGAGCTTTTCAAGCAAAAATGCAACTCAAAGTATTTTACAGAATTAAAATGACCCCAAATTCCCATAACATCAAAGCATTAACAGTCACACATACACACACACACACCCAACAACATCAGAAAAATTATATTTGGCTGAGTTCAGAAGAGCCAATTAAGGTAAGGCAAGGAAACCCAACAGAGGAGCCATCTGCCCTGGCAGGATCAGGTATACCACAGCAACCAAGTCAGGGTGCCCAGAGGAGGGAGGGCACAGACTCCCACCACCACCTGTAGAGCGTCCAGGCAGAAACAGTCGACCACCGCCCCTGGGGCAGAGGGCCCCCCCACAGAGAAAACACTGGATTAAAATGAGTAAAAATATAACAATAAAAGAGCTAATATAAATGATAAAAGTAAGAAAAGAATTAAAAAATAAAAAGAGAGTAATATAATAATATAATTAATTATGAAACAACGCTAAAATACCATGTAAAACATTCAAAGCAAGTCATAAAACTATAATAAATAATTAGTTAAAAGCTAACCTAAATAGGTGGGTCTTGAGCCTGGTCTTAAAAATGTGAACATACTCTGCGGCCCGTAATACTGGGAGGACGCCTCGCCATGAGTGTGTGTCCTGACTAGGGTTGGGCATGGTTTGATTTTGAATGATTCCGATTCCAATTCCTTGTTTCGATTCTGGTTCCTATCGATTCCCGATTCCGATTCTTTCAAGACATGACATGTTTTACATGAGCTAGCTTACCACTGGTCCTACTTGAAATAATCTTAACTCCAACATGAATTTAAATTCTATGAGCAACAACACCACCTTCATTTAGACAAAAACATGTTTTGGAGAAAAAAAAAGAAAAAGACTTGCAGCACAACCAGTGTGTTTGTTTCTGACCACAACCAAAGTCTGGAAGAAGCCTCTGGGATGAGAGGCTAAATGTCTCCAACATATCCAGGAACGTCCAGCTGTTTTCAGCTAAAACTCTCAGGATGATCATGTCCAGGATGACTGAGAACTACACCTCCATGCTGCAGCAGCATTCAGTCAGAACAGAAAGTGAAACTTAAATGTAGCTGCTGTCAGTAACAATCTAACAGATTTTAAACATTAAAACTCAACAGAAATAGTTCAGAAAGGAAATTAAAATGTTCACAGCGTTGTGTGATTTATTATTATTATTATTATTATTATTATTATTATTGTGGCAGAAGCTGGTGTGGTCCACCACAGAGAAGCTGCTCTAGCATGATGACTTTAATTATTCTACAGGCTATTGTTCAGTCTTCTGACACTCACACACACACACACACACACACACACACACACACACACACACACACACACACACACACACACACACACACACATACACACACACACGAGTGTTGGTGAGCGGCTGCGTCTGACTGCTGACGCTCCGTGTGTGTTTTTATTTCTGCAGTGAGACAAACTCACCTCACACCGTCCAGAGTTTGTTCTTTAAAGCTTCTATTAAATCCACCGTGTTGACGTATTTAACAAGTTTCTACGCTGCAGGAGTTGAAGTTTACATTACGGAGTAAAAGTTCGGCAGACACATTTGTTTATATCCGGGTGGGGGGAGGGGGGGCTCGGTGCTGCACACAGACAGCTGGTGTGATAAGCTCTGAAAAGAGTTGATCACAATTTGCAGATCATGTTTATTTTTCACGGAGATCGGCCGCGGATTCCTCTTCCGTCGGCATTCTAGGAATCAAAATTAGGAATCGAAAAAAAAAACTTTGAACGACTCCGGGAAAAACTAACAGTTGGAACCGGTTCCAATCGATGCTCGATGCTTGATGCCCAACCCTAGCCCTGACTTTAGGGATAACCAGGAGATGCCTGCCAGAGGAGTGCAGATGCTGTGAGGGTTCATATGATAAAAGCAATTGTGAGAGATAAGAAGCGCCAAGACCATTAAGACACTTAAAAACCATTAAAAGAACCTTAAAATTGATCCTGAAACATACAGGGAGCCAATGCAATGTGACTGTGTCGGTGACTGAGCGAGGATCCTCTGGAGGTTTCTTCCTGTTAAAATGGAGTTTTCCTCTCCACTGTCGCTGCATGCTTGCTTAGTATGAGGATTGCTGTAAAGACTCTGACACTAGTCAGTGACTATATGCAACCTGCTGGGTTCCTTATATAGGACACCTTTTACTGAATGGCTTAATGACCTGGGGTCTCGTTTATCAAACATTGCGTAGAATCCGTACTAAAACCGTACTTAAGCTCAGCAAAAAAAAGTGCTTTCGCCAAGTAGGTTTGTGATCTATCCAACATGGAGTACGCGCAGCTGCACGCAGTCTCCGCCTCATAAATCAGAAACTATCTAGAATGTTTCTCAGCTGCATTTTAGTCACATCCCGCCCTCACCACGCCCACTTACTGCCATAAAGAGTCAATGCAAAGTGCCTCGTGGATCTCATGCATACAGGTGCTGGCCAGTAAATTAGAATATCATCAAAAGGTTGAAAATATTTCAGTAATTCCATTCAAAACGTGAAACTTGTACATTATATTCATGCAATGCACACAGACCAATGTATTTCCAATGTTCATTACATTTAAATTTGATATTCATAAGTGACAACTAATGAAAACTCCAAATTTGGTATCTCAAAAAATTAGAATATTCTGAAAAGGCTGAATATAGAAGACACCTGCTGCCACTCTAATCAGCTGATTTACTCAAAACACCTGCAAAGGCCTTTAAAAGGTCCCTCAGTCTTGTTTTGAAGGCACCACAATCATGGGGAAGACTTCTGACTTAACAGCTGTCCAAAAGACAATCATTGACACCTTGCACAAGGAGGGCAAGACACAAAATGTGATTGCTAAAGAAGCTGGCTGTTCGCAGAGCTCTGTGTCCAAGCACATTAACAGACAGGCGAAGGGACGGAAAAAATGTGGTAGAAAAAAGTGTACAAGCTCTAGGGATAACCGCACCCTGCAGAGAATTGTGACGACAAACCCATTCAAAAATGTGGGGGAGATCCACAAAGAGTGGACTGCAGCTGGAGTCAGCGCTTCAAGAACCACCACGAGGAGACTCATGAAAGACATGGGATTCAGGTGTCGCATTCCGTGTGTCAAGCCACTCTTGAACAAGAAACAGCGCAAGAAGCGTCTCGCCTGGGCCAAGGACAAAAAGGACTGGATTGATGCTGAGTGGTCCAAAGTTATGTTTTCTGATGAAAGCAAGTTCTGCATTTCCTTTGGAAATCAAGGACCCAGAGTCTGGAGGAAGAGCGGAGAAGCACAGAATCCACGTTGCATGAGGTCCAGTGTAAAGTTTCCACCGTCAGTGATGGTGTGGGGTGCCATGTCATCTGCCGGTGTTGGCCCACTCTGTTTCCTGAGGTCCAGGGTCAATGCAGCCGTCTACCAGGAAGTTTTAGAGCACTTCATGCTTCCTGCTGCTGACCAACTTTATGGGGATGCAGACTTCACCTTTCAACAGGACTTGGCACCTGCACACAGTGCCAAAACCACCAGCACCTGGTTCAAGGACCATGGTATCCCTGTCCTTGATTGGCCAGCAAACTCGCCTGACCTTAACCCCATAGAAAATCTATGGGGTATTGTGAAGCGGAGGATGCAATACGCTAGACCCAACAATGCAGAGGAGCTGAAGACGACTATCAGAGCAACCTGGGCTCTCATAACACCTGAGCAGTGCCACAGACTGATCGAGTCCATGCCACGCCGCATTACTGCAGTTATTGAGGCAAAAGGAGCCCCGACTAAGTATTGAGTGCTATACATGCACATTCTTTTCATGTTCATTCTTTTCAGTTGGCCAACATTAGAGAAACAAACATTTTTTCATTGGCCTTTAGAATATTCTAATTTTCTGAGATACCAGATTTGATGTTTTCATTGGTTGTCACCTATAAATATCAAAATTAAACGTAATAAACATCGGAAATACATTGGTCTGTGTGCATTGCATGAATATAATGTACAAGTTTCACGTTTTGAATGGAATTACTGAAATATTTTCAACCTTTTGATGATATTCTAATTTACTGGCCAGCACCTGTATACATAAGCTGGCTGTTGCAGCGCTCCACCAATGACATGGCGACTGTAGATCAAGGCAGATCAAGGAGGCACAATTTCACAGGAGCAGAAATTGAGGTACCTGTGGGTGAAGTGGAGAAATGAAAGGAAGTAATTTTGCAAAACAAATAAGAGAAAATCCACGGAGTGGCACAGCGTTGCTGAAGCCGTCAATGTTGTGAATTCTTCAGAGAGATCTGAGGCGGATAAAAAATTGTCCAATTGGGATTCGATCCCCAGTCTCCCGGGTGAAAGTCACGCACGCTAACCAGTCAACCAAACGGAGATCTCCCTTGTCCATGTAGCCAGGGCACGTGATCAATCGGGTCACAGTGACAGGACACACACACTGTCACAGACGCATGACATTCTGTCCCCCTGCTGATATTCTGCATTCCGTATTCTGCAATTCAGGCCGTGTGTGTGGGCGCGCGTGCGCACGTGTGTGTGTGTGTGTGTGTGTGTGTGCGCGCGCACGCGTGTGTGTGTGACTGTGCGTGCATGTGTGTGTGTGTGCACGCGCGTGTGTGTGCATGTGGGGGGTCTTGTTCTGTGTGAAAACGAAGCAGTACAAGTGATAATGCTGCAGAATTTCATAGGTGTGTCCTTCTCAGCAGCAGCACTGCAGGTGCTCTCCGTGTCCAAAATGTGTGTAAGCCAGGTCCTTAGTCAACTTAATGTTGCGAAAATTTTTCCGCTAAGTTTCTTTCATAAATCCCAAAGTTTGCATGGAAAGTAGCTTACACAGTTTTCCAACCCCGTTTTGTGTGTAAGCAAGCCTGATAAATGAGGCCCCTGACCTGTGTTGGAATGTTTAATGTGTGAAGGTCCTTGAGACGACTCTGGTTGTGATTTGGCGCTTCATAAATAAACTTGAATTGAAAATACCATCTCATTTTCAAGCGGGTCTTCTAGCTATTATGTCTGAAGGGGACCCCCCCCCCCCACCCCCACCCCCCCCACCCCACTTCTTAAGATGACGCATTTGGTCGTTGGTCCATGTTATCAGATGATACAGATAAAAATATACTTGGAACGACAGATTCATAGATATCCGGAACACATATCCAATCTGCCTAATTAATGTTACTAAGGGTTTTTTAAGGATTTGAGTTTGTCTCAGATCAGTGCAGTTGTTGGATATCCATATATAACATTTCTACTACTAACTAAATTCCTGTTGGTATCTGCATTTTCAGTAATACTATTTGTACTGGGATAAATTATTACCTTGTAAAATATATATTACAAAGAGGCGTGGTTGTTACTAAATGTTAAAATTGTTCATTAAATTCAAATGTAGTCCAAAGTCAGCTGCTGGTGTTCTTATCATCAACAAGAATAAAATAAACACACAATTAGCATTTTATTGGAAGCTGTTATTTTTTGTGTTTTAGTATTTTCTGCATTAAGCAGCTGGAGGTTTGTGGTGAACCAATGGTTATTGAGTTAAAGTTTTACTACTGTAGGTAACAGAGGTGTTTAATAACCTGTGTAAAAACACCAGAATGCAGGAAATGGCATCTACACCATCCCCCCCCCCCCCAGCAGATAACCCAGAACCGCTCCACTGACGCTTGCTGCTACCTCCAAACACTTTAAAGACCTGAGGAAATCCTAGATATGTAAACGGACCTAGCTGCCGATTGTTAAGATGCCAAGAGCCTCTTTAGGATGTGCCAGTCCTAAAGTTAGGCAGCTGTACATCAACATCCCATAATGAGTTTAATTCATATCTATATTTCGATAAAATTGCTGACAAATTAAGTCACACAAACACTCTCTCTCCCAATCCTCAATGAAAGAGTAGAGGTGTGTGTGTGTGTGTGTGTGTGTGTGTGTGTGTGTGTGTGTGTGTGTGTGTGCATGACACACACCTTGTTCTACAGAGCTGCTCTGAGGTGGAAGCTGGGGTAGCTGCCTCGCCCTGCGTGCCGCCGAAGATGCCGCCGCCACCGCGGACAGAGACGCACCACTTGGTAGGTGACCCCTAACACAAGAAGACAGGAGAGTGAAGCAGGCGGAGAGGAACACAGGTGAGATCATCAATCTGAGAGGGAGCAGAACATGGACTGGATGATAGAGGGACTCAATCTGGTCTTCTGGTTAGCCTGTCCAGACAAAACAATGGGGGAAAAGTCCAAAATCACCAAAGAGGACAGAAAAATGTCAGCAGTCAGAGCCGAAACCCGCTGCAAAAGCAACAGAAAAAAAGCGTGAAAGAAAACCACAGAAGAGTTTGGAAGCCTGCAGCACAGAAGTAGCTGGAGCTTGTTTAGGTCGACAGTCTGAGATCAAAAACGAACAGAAAACATGTGAAGAAGACTTTAATCAGCCTGATCGGCTGCACTATGGAGGAAAACAGCCGAGAACTATTCCATTATATCATCAGACCAAAGCCAACGATCACACATCATCTCCGTTCAAAAGTGCTGCATTTAGGAAGACAATCACCAAAGAGACACACACGCGCGCACACACACACACACACATGCACAGTTACACTGGCAATTGGAGCTTTGAGTATCACATCATTTCAACAATTCTGAGTAGAGCGAGCAAGAGCGCAGAAGCTGTAGTGCCACAAAAGAAAAACTGAACAGCAGAAAGCAAACGCAGAGGAAAGTTCACGCCAAACCCAGACCCAACAGGTCTGAGACAGCAGCAACACAAACGCCACAAGGAACGGGATCTAACAAGCACAGGAAGTCAGGAGACAGCTGAAACAGCTGTTCCTTAGCTGACTACGAACTGAACACAACCTTCTACAGAACATGAACAACATTTTTACACAGAGTTTGAACATGTTTGTGATCTGGAGGCTTTCAGTTTGACAAGCTCCACATTGTACACTGCCTGGCCAAAAAGGTCACCACCTGGATTGAACTGAGCAAAAGGCCTTATTCAAATATCCGTCTGTGTAAGCAGGCGCAGGTCACTGGCATCAAGCAGAGAGCGGGTAAAAGTGTCTTGCCCAAGGATGACTGGATGCAGAATAACTGAGTACGCTCTGGGATGGAGGAAACAAGTCCTGATTACTGGACGACCCCTCTTCTTCCCTCCAGAGCCCCTGCCACCCATGCACCCACCATGCCTAGTGCCAGCTGTACACGCCTGTGGTGTTGATGCAGTGGGTCAGGTGTAAGTTCAGCAACAATATGAGCCCAAAGAATGAGATCAGCTGACTACCTGAGCATAGTGAATGACTAGGTTATTCCATTAATGACTAGTTTCTTCCCTGACGACAAAGGAGTCTGGACCTTAAACCCACTGGGAATCCTTGGGATGTGCTACAGGAGGTTTTGTGCAGTAGTGAAACTCGTCAACACAAGATCCAGGTGAGTAATTAATGCAGCAGTGGATGGAAATCAATCTGGTGCAGAAACGTAGCAAAGCGCCACAGCGAATGTGTGCCGTAATCAGAGCTAATCGATACAATATTAGGTTTTATTGGGCCAGGCAGTGTACATTAAGTTCAGCTCACATCATCTCACAGCCTACAGGACAGCTACAGAGTGACAGAAAGAGTTTGTAATTTTATCTTGTATTTGCTAACAGCAACAGTGGAAACGTCTTCAGAAACCAACTGAAGCCCAGTTCACACGGCAAGATGCTGTTTTTTGATCCGGCCCTCCCTCTTGGCCGTCTACAGCGAAGTCACTGAGGTTTTGTAAGTGTGTAGCGTCTGCTGTGTGGCCGACTGCACACCACACACACTCATGCTTAGAAAATAGTCTGGCAATTTTAAAAGCTTGCCATGTAAACCTTTTGGGGACATTTTATTTATTTTATTTAAAGAGCAAGTCACCCCCTACAAGAAACTTACTTCACTCCCACTTCATGTTTGAAAAAGGCAACAAATGCTGTTGCTTGGCAGACCGAGAGGGCGGAGCCGCTAACAAATACACACACACAGAGGCTCACAGTGGCATTATGACATCATAATGTACCAGATGACATCATAGCATACCTCTTAGCCAATAGCGGTGGCAGATTTAAATTCGAATACAGTGCAGAATTTTTCCCTGACGACGGCGCAACACTGACAGTTTTAGGCAGAATATTTGAATTTTAACCAAGATGCACTGAACTGCCAAATTATTGACTACAGTGATCCCTCGTTTATCGCGGTAGATGTGTTCCAGACCTGGCCGCGATAGGTGAAAATCCGCGAAGTAGGGACTCCCAGCATGCCCCTCGCGGGGATTCCCTCCACGTCGCACCTACGTCACAAACCGCGGCTATATACGGAAGTCGCCTTTCCAGCTCACCACTCAGTCATCGTTTCTTCAGATTCATGATCAGAGTTTCCAACCTACCGATCAATCCAACGAACTATTAGCTCATAGTAAGTTATCTTACTTACTTCTGGAAAGCCCGGCATTTCCGTGTCACTTCGTTAACACTCGAACGCTCGGGGGTTTCTTAGATCAGCCGGCGTTTCACCGACGCTATCACTTCCGCGTCTGTGAAACCACGCTCCCTACAAGCTCAACTCCCGAATCCAGCCGACCAGTCTGACGTACAGTACTATATTGAATTATCGTATGATCACATTCTCTTTTTGTGGGTAAAACTCAAGAAAAAAAATGTTTTACTTGGTTTTTTTATAGTTTTATTACAAAAAGTGCATTTTATGATGAAATTGATGAAAATAAAAAGGAATTTCTTGACATTTCGCATAGAAAAATACTGCGAATCGGCGAATTTCCCTTCAATAAGGCTCCGAAAAAAATCCGCGAAGTCGTGAATCCATGATAAACGAACCGCGAAGTAGCGAGGGATCACTGTACACATGTCTGCAGCGTGATTAGACACTCCTTTATATAGTTTATCAGCAAAAAAAAGTGATTTGGGGGTGACTTGCTCTTTAAGTAACAGGAATTCACTAGTTCATTAACCTGGCCACGCCTGTGGTTTATCTGGGGCCCTAAAAGATAACCAAACAACTTTCCTCCGGTTGTTCCTGTTTCTGTGATACAAGATAAAGTCACTCACTAGACTTTCACCAGAACAGAAGAAAGCCAAAGGTTTTTGTGGAAAGCTACTACTAGATATTCACACGGGTATCACCAGAGAGATTAGTGAAAGTACCACAAAGAGCTTGACATCTGCCTGAACACCACTAAGGCCTGGACCAAGGAGGTGTGTCAGCGTTTACCAGCTAAACCCAGAAACATAGAGCTCATCGTCTCATCAGGACAGTTTAAGGTTTGAGTCGTAAAAGTATCAGACTTTAAGGCACAAGTCAAGCTCCAAATAAAAAAAAGCAGTTTGAGAGGGTGGGGGGGGTCCACAAGAGGGTACCTGTCGTCTTCCGGGGAAGCGTGTTGGATAAGAATCCTGGGACTTGCCGGGCGTTGTCGAGGCAGGGAATGGGACAAAGATTTTCTATGTGTACACATACAAAATATATCACCCACAGGGCAAACTCAGAGAGCAGAGTCCATAAAAAGTTGTCCATCTGAGCCCTCGGGCTAACAGAACCAGCCAGAATCACAGAATTATCAGAGCACGGCCCTTATAACCTTCATAGTATAAACATACTAACTTGAAACACGGCTGAAAACAACTTCGTTTGGAGGTTTGGTTGATTTATACATGAATGAAACATTGACTTAAGTCACTTCTAGTAGTTAAATTAAATCCCAACAAACAGACAGGGGCTGACTTATTTTTCTCTTTGCTGCTGAAACCTGAGAACGAGGCGCCCAGTATGAAAAGTCTTGAAAATCCGAAGCACAGCCTCCTGGTGGTGCTGCTTCTGATGGGGTTTCTATGAACGGGCTAGTCGTGCAGCTCTGATCTCATGCTGTCATTATTAAACTGCAAGTGTTTCTACATTTAAAGTGGCAATGTGTAGTTTCCTGGCACTAGGGGGCAGTACATACATACATTTCAGAGTAGCTTTACATCACATCGCCGTGACGGTCGCTAGTTAAAAAAAACATTATGGTAAACGTGACATCGTTGCGACTCTGCAGACTGATAGTCATTCAGTTAAATCCTCTGAGAGAATGCAGCGCTGATGCTAGGTTTCTGGCGCTTTACTTTCCAGTTCGTGTAATCTAAAGTTGTAAGATGTCCAAGGAAGGTCCCACCTTTCTCGCCTGTGATTGGCTGGAAGGAACACAGCTGGGAGAAACAGGGCAGTTTTGTTAAATTTCATACCCGGGTAAGGCACACTTATTTTATGTACTCTGCTTCAATAAGATAACCTGAACGTTTGAGAGCCAACAGATAAAAGTAAGGCGTTACTGGCGCTTCACTTTCCAGCCACCAGATGGCCTCAGTGGCACCATCCTCACCTGACTCCTTCCTCCAGTTGCCCAGCTGTGCGTGATTCTAATCACACCACGGCTGATAAAGGGATGTCCCCTGGGCTGAGACCAGGAGAAGGTCACAGGGAAGTGTTCTCACTCCTCACGGCTCCTCGTGTGCTAGACTTACTGATTAGCTGTTTTTGTAAACTCGACCTTTGATTATTACTCTCGGGTTTGGGTTTGTCAGAGTATCTCTGCTAAACAGCACTGCTCCTTTTTACGTTGTGGGTGTTTGGTGGACTGTTTCTGTTAGTATTCCCAGCCCCTTTTGGGCTGGCGCTTTCTGTTAAAACCGCATCTACACGGCTCCTTTGTTTTCTTATGCAAATATTCTCTTTTTAGTGTAAATACTTTTAGTCCACTTGAGTTTTTGTAATAAAATCCTTGTTTCTAGCGACACACTACGTTATTATTTAATACCTCACACGTTTTCATTACTCCCTCCACCACATCACTCCTAGCGAGCTGGGGGACGTAATATAAGTCCAACAGTGTGATAAATTTAACAAGATTTGTTTTAAGTTCATATTTTTTAGTTTTCAGTTGTTTTTTGTTGTTGTTTTTTGAATAAAATCAACAGAAAACAACAGTTTTGCAAAACAGGACAGAATTATTGTAGCACAAAGTTCACATTTTCTTTATGAAACTCTCCGAAACTGCTGTTGCGCTGGTGGCACCCAATACATTGAAAAGATCTAAAGTTGGCAGCCCTGTTAAAGGCAAAACTACACATTGTCACTTTAATCAATGCAGAGTAAACCTGACTCAAAATGATCAGGGTTTGGGTTTCAGGAGCAGCTTCTTCCTCGATAGACGACCAAACTAGTCTGGTAGCATGTTTCCAATAGTTCTCAACAGCAGGTGGATCTTTGCGTGATGTTCTGGACAGTGAGATGATGCAGTGATGATATATATGGCTTGATGAAGAGAAGTCAGTCAGATTAGAGAGAAATACAACAACCAGGAGTAGCTGAGGACAACAGGAGGACTACAGGGAGGAGCAGAGGATGGTACCTTTCAGTCTCTGGTGAGGGGGCATGATTGTTTGGAGTCAGACAGTTGGTGCTAATGCTCCTAACCCTGTCCAGAGAAGGCTGCAGATCACTAGACGCATCACACCAAAACATGCCATCCAATGGAGGAGGTGGAGGAGGAGGACAAAGAGAAACAATGGAGAACAGAAAAAAGGCTTTTAAATGAAATGTTTTTTAGATTAAAAAATTCTTAATGTTAAACATGTCTGGAGTCTACGGTGTGACTAAGATGAATGAGAATAAACAGATCCAGCCTGTTGAGGTCCAAGAACTTTTATCAATCAATCAATCAATCAATCAACCAATCAATCAACTTTATTTATATTGCGCTTAATCCTACAATACATGCAACTCTAAGTGCTTAACAAATTAAAAAGGCCCCACAACACTCCTCCACCAACACACACACACACACACACACACACACACACACACACACACACACACACACACACACACACACACACACACACACACACACACACACACACACACATGCCCGCTTCCCCATGGAAAAAACATGACTGACTGAGATCAGATGAGCCTGACCAGCTAAGCTAAGGATAAGGAAACACCATCAGGGGAGCCATCCGCCCCGGCAGCAGCAGATCCACAGCAGCAGCCGAGGCACTGACACAGGGCGCCCAGGGCAGGGAGGGCAGAGACCCCCACCTCCACCTAGGCACACCTGGTAAGCAGCCAGGCCACCACAGCCGACCACCGCCACTGGGGCAGAGGGCTCCCACAGAGGAAGCACTGGAAAAAGGTTAAATTTAGGTTAAAATATAAAATCCAAAGAACTAAAGTGAGAATTGTAATATAAAAAGTTAAATAGATATTAAAATAATGTTGATCATAAATCAAGATAAAATACTGTTTAAAAAGCACGTATAAAGAAAGAATACATTAAATAAATAAAATAAATAGATCAAATAAATAAATAAACTAGGTAATTAATTAATTTAAAAAGTGAGAGTATTCAGTTAAAAGCTAAGCTAAAAAGATGGGTCTCGAGCCTGTTTCTAAAAACATGAATGTTGTCAGCAGCCCTGAGGTCCCCCGGCAGCTCGTTCCAGAGGCCGTGAATATGCGTCCTAACTTTAGGGATGACACATAGATGGCTGCCACTCTGATGACTTCCAGCTTTCCCCTCGTTAAACTCTAGCTGGTGTTACAGTCTACTCTACCTCGAACTGGAGGTCCGGTATCCAGCACGTTTTACTTTTAACTCTGTTTCAACACACCCGATTTTAATCAGCAGGTGATTAACAGGCTTCTGAAGAGCTGCTGCACAGGTGAATCAAGTGTGTTGGACCAGAGAAACCACTAAAACATGCTGGATACCAGACCTCCAGGATCTGAACTGAACACCCCTGACCTACAATATTAGGCATGTTGCTTCATTACACAACAAATGCTATGTTTCCTAATTCCTCAGATTTATGATGCTACATGTTAACAAATGGAATAATTTCCAGATAATAATTTAAAATACACACAATTAGCTTTCCCCTTAAAACACAAAATCAGCAGCCGTACAAGTAATCACGACATCTCCTCTGGGGTTGGTCTCTGAATCAGCAATGCCAACAGGAACGCAGATATTATTTACTTGTCCTTTTAATCTCCTCCAGATGGAAATAAGCTTAAACTTTGGTTATGTTTGTCTGAAGGCTGAACTTGCTGTTAATGCTCCCCTACAGCAGTATTATTTAGGTGTAGTTATGCATGTTGTTGGGGAAGCTAAGAGAAACATGCATACTCCATTACTTGTTAAATTAATATTCCATGTGCAGCCTAATAACAGCTTGATGAGAATCACAGACCACGTAAGAACCAAACTCAGAACCTTGTTGCAGCTTACATACGGCATCCAGATTTTTCACAATGCACCATTTAATCTGCATAGTTTTACGTTACAGCCTGATTCCAAATTGTATTCAAATAATGACAAAAAAAAAAAAGGTTTTTCCCACAGTACTCACAGCTGATGCATCTTTGGCAGTAATTGCTTTAGACAGCACCACAGCACAGAGACTGCACTGATCAAGGTATTAAACGACATTTGTTTCAACACTGATTCAGGTAAAGCACCTGACCTGATGATGCTCGACCTCAGTGCAGCTTTTGATAATGTGGACCGTAACATCCTTCTGGACAGACTCACAAACTGAGTGGGACTATCAGGCACAGTCCATAGTTGGTTCCAGTCCTATCTCAAAGAAAGGAGCTATGTTGTTTCTTTTGGTGATCATAAATCATGTCACTGGCTGCAGCCAGGTTTCCTGTCTTGAACACCAAGTCCAGTGTTTTCTTATAGTCACCACGTTTTTCCATCAAGTCGTCGTCGTCTTCCTCCGCTTATCCGGGTCCGGGTTGCGGGGGCAGCATCCCAACTAGGGAGCTCCAGACCGTCCTCTCCCCAGCCACCTCCACTAGCTCCTCCAGCAGGATCCCAAGGCGTTCCCGGATCAGATTGGAGATGTAACCTCTCCAACGTGTCCCGGGTCGACTCGGGGGCCTCCTGCCGGCAGGACATGCCCGAAACACCTCCCCAGGGAGGCGTCCAGGAGGCATCCTGACCAGATGCCCAAACCACCTCAACTGACTCCTTTCGATCCGGAGGAGCACAGGTTCTACTCCGAGTCCCTCCCAAATGTCCAAGCTCCTCACCCTATCTCTAAGGCTGAGCCCGGTCACCCTACGGAGGAAACTCATTTTAGCCGCTTGAATCTGCGATCTCGTTCTTTCGGTCATTACCCAAAGCTCATGTCCATAGGTGAGGATTGGGACGTAGATCGACCGGTAAATCGAGAGCCTGGCTTTCTGGCTCAGCTCCCTCTTCACCACGACAGATCGGCTCAGCGTCCGCATCACTGCAGATGCCGAACCAATCCGCCTGTCGATCTCCCGATCCCTCCTACCCTCACTCGTGAACAAGACCCCGAGATACTTAAACTCCTCCACTTGAGGTAGGACCTCTCCCCTGACCTGGAGTTGGCAAGCCACCCTTTTCCGGTTGAGAACCGTGCTCTCAGATTTGGAGGTGCTGATCCTCATCCCAGCCGCTTCACACTCGGCCGCGAACCTACCCAGCAAGAGCTGAAGGTCAGAGCTGGATGAAGCTAGGAGGACCACATCATCCGCAAAAAGCAGAGACGAGATTCTCCTGCCACCAAACTCGACACACTCCACACCACGGCTGCGTCTAGAAATTCTGTCCATAAAAGTGATGAACAGAACCGGTGACCAAGGGCAGCCCTGGCGGAGTCCAACCCTCACTGGGAACAGGTCCAACTTACTACTGGCTATGCGGACCAAACTCACGCTCCTCTGGTAAAGGGACTGAATAGCCCTTAACCGAAAGCCACCCACCCCATACTCCTGGAGCGTCCCCCACAGGGTGCCCCTGGGGACACGGTCATAAGCCTTCTCCAAATCCACAAAACACGTGGATTGGTTGGGCAAACTCCCATGCCCCCTCCATCACCCTTGCAAGGGTATAGAGCTGGTCCACAGTTCCACGGCCAGGACGAAAACCACATTGCTCCTCCTCAATCTGAGGTTCAACTATCGATCGGACCCTCCTCTCCATCAAGTCCTTCTTTATAAATCACAAGTTTGTGTTGATAGCCACTAAAGAAGTTTTCAGGCCCTGTCATGCACACCTTACTGCTCCGCACAGATCAAACAGAGGGGCGAACGGGTGAGAAGTGTGAATGTCCTTCACCTCGAATCACAGCTTGTGATAAGTACATGATGCTGGACCACAGCTCCTACCCATTAGTGTGACTCTGTGATACGGAGGACCTTACTGGACCAACAACAACTAAGATGATGTCCCTGGAGACCCACCTTTGGTGTTGTTGGTGGTATATGGAACAACTCAGGTGTCAGAGTGTAAAATGTGATCTAACGCATGCAGTAGTCACAAGTGGGAACAGAGAGGAAAGACCAGATGAGGAGAGAGCTGATCCTACAGGACAAAACCTTCTCCAGTCATTTCCAGCTGGCATGAAGCTGAATTAATCCTGATGCTTTACCCTTTTCTCTCTCTTCTGAAGATCTGATTGAGATAGCTCATGAATAAAACATGTCTACAGATGTTAAACAGAACCAACCACTGGCCAAGACTGTAAGCACCAAACCGCTGCATTGTGGAGCGTGGGATTGGATTTACCTCGCCGGCTTAAATGAAAATCTTAAAATCTAAAATAATCTGAGATCAACGTCTAAAGATTGTGTAGTTCTAACCAAAAGCAGGTGTGACAATGTTGAAAAGATGAAGAGAAACAAGTATTCATCACTAGTACAGGGAGTTCAGAGTGCTGAGTGGAGGACTGGCTAGAGACCAGCCTCACAACGCTGCACTGGCCTCTCGTGGCCACTAGGTAGCAGCGTGGCTGCACAAATACCACTACAGGTCTCTTTTGGCTTTGTGCTGCCATGACCCAATGAGCCAGCCCAGAACACAAACCTCAGCTTCTTTGTGAGACAAATCCATAAAATGTGTCTAAAATGAGTATTCTGTCCAAACCTGAGCTACTTTCAGGCCACAGCTGTTTTCCTAGTCAAATCAAACGTTATTCCCTGATGTTCTGTTCTGTTTTGGGGAATCTTCTAGAGACGATACAAGACAAATGAACCAAACATGAATAACACAACAATTCACCTCGCCTGGTAACAAAAACAACATGTAACAATAGGTCCGTTTACCTGGTGTGCAGGCACTCAGCACTTTTGCCTCGCATTGATTGGTGGAGCGTGATGAACTCACTGTGGTTACCATGGAGATGGATGACACATGAGGAAATCAACAACAGTCAAACATCCAAAACAGAGGAAGAAAAGAGTGAATGGGAAGGAGAGGTCTTCACAAACACTTTCTTATTTTAAACACAGAGCTTCAGCACTGGAACACGTTCAAGAACACAAGATGCTCAACGTCTGAGAACACTGTTCAGGTTTAGAAAAAGAACACTAACAGTAATTTGGTGTTTTGTTCAAACAGATGGAAATCATTTAAAGACATGGCTGGTTTAATCTGACAGTGCTCGACACACACCTGTCATCCAGGTACTCCTCCCTCTGGCGGCCGCCTCTCCCTGCATCGTAGTAACGGTTTGGAGAACGAGAACGGCGAGTGTGTGGAAGCTCATCGTCCAAACTCCTGACACACACACACACACACACACACACACACACACACACACACACAGAGCTCTGTGTCAGGTTGGCAAAGCTGCAGCAGCCTCTTTCCTTGAACTCAGCCAGTAAAAACTGGCAGCACTGTGTGTTCTGCTTCAGACAGCCTTTTCATCAGCAGATGGACTCTGTTTGCTGCCTTCCAATGGACTCATTTCCTTTCTGCTGCATGTTTTGTCCTTATACGTACTAACAGCACTGACACTGAGCTGGTTTTCTTCTCATATTAGTGCTCATCAACACAATCATTCCACATCAGCCGGTTATTTAGAAGAATAGAGTGCTCACATGTGAAGAAACAAGTTAGCATGCCACCGTTCTGACCTCTGGGCAGGGATGTAGGGTGCTCGGGACCGGGTGCGACCCTGCTCCTCACGGTGCGGCGAAACCGATCGTGACCGGATGTGATGGGAGGTCATTCGCTGTTGCTCAGGCACCTCCAGGGTGGACGTGGACTCCCGCTGCCTCTCCCTGCCTCGACTGTCAGCTGCAGGACACAAAGCAACAGCACACAGTTGTGTGTGTGTGTGGAATACTGGTGTGACCTTTGACCCAGCCCTCACCCTGGATTCTCATGTCAGTTCTCTTGTTCGCTCTTCCTTCTTCCATCTCAGGAACATTGCTAAGCTGAGTCCCATTCTGTCCTGCTCTGAACTTGAGACAGTTCTCCACACCTTCATCTCCTCACGCTTAGACTTCTGTAGCTCTCTTTTCACGTGTCTGAGCAGAACCTCCCTGAACCGTCTACAGGTGGTTCAGAATGCCTGTGCTCAGCTTCTGACCAAGTCCTCCAAACACACCCACATCACCCCGCTTCTCCTCCAGCTTCACTGGCTGCCATTCAGCCTCAGGGTTCATTTCTTAATCCTGGTTCTGGTCTATAGGGCCTTACATGGACAAGCACCATCATACAGTGGTGATCTTCTTAGTCCCTACACCCCCAGCAGGTCCCTGAGGCCCAGTGGTCAAAGCCTACTGGTTGTGCAGCACCAGGCTAAAGACCAAAGGTGACAGATCATTTGCTGCTGTGGCCCCCAGACTCTGGACCTCTCTCCCCCTGAGCCTGAGATCAGTGGACTCACTGGTCTCCTTTAAACTCACCTATTCAGGCTTTGTTGTGACCTTCATCACCTCCCTCTCCTTATTCTGTTCTTATTCCGCCTTTCCCGGGATCCACTGATTTCCCCTTTTCCTATTCATTTTACTTTTTTCCCTTTAAAACATATTTCAATCATTTTTAAATATTTTTATACTTTAATTTTTCTTTCCTTTTTTCGTTTAATTTTTGTGAAGCACTTCGTGATTTTTATACCACGTGATTGTTATACCACGGCAGGTTCATAATCCCAAGGCCTTTAAGGTCTGCTGTCCTAACACAGATCCACGAGGGCCACCAGGGACTAACAAATTTCCGCGAGAGTGTCAGGATGTCGGTGTTGTGGCCAGGAATCAGTAGGGACATCCAGCAGATGTTGGCACGGTGCACATTCTGTCAGGGGTAGAGAACAACGCAGCGGCCGTAACCTCTCATCACTACACTTCTGCCAGAAGGACCTTGGCAATAGGTCGCCACTGATTTGTGTGAACAAAACGGGAAAGACTTTCTAGTAGTGGTCGACTACTACTCCCGCTACAAAGAAATCGCTCAACTCAGCTCCAAAGCAGATGCACTCCATCCTGCTCCGTGTAAACCTGAACAGGTCCAACCCGGTCTCACGGGGTTGACAGGTCACCTGCTTGTGCGTAATCAGATGTCTCTAAAGGAGCTTTCTGAGCTGAAGAGGATATGAGATCCTGGACCTTTCCTCAGACAGGCTCATGGATGCGTCGCTACATTGGAGACAGGAACAAGCGCTATTCAGCCACAGTTTCATAATCAGGGAACATTTTCTAAGTGACAAGTCTCTCTGAGAGACAGGGTTTGGAAAACACTCGCTTCAGTGAGAGGAACCTTCCTGCATGCGCTGTGGTTCTGCTTTCTTCTGGTGACCGACGCATTCCAAGCCCCTCTCCACACCTTCAGCTCACTGTCCACCTTATCCAACCTTCGTCTTCATTTAAAAACAAGTAAAAGAAAGTTCATGATCTTCAACTGTAACTCAGCACACTTTCATCTTACATTCACATTCATTCATTACTTTCTAAAGCCAAGTTAAGAATTGGGTTTCTATACCCCAACAGGTCATCCTTTACTCATTCTGCAAAGAAAACCTTGCACGAAGGCAGGCTAACACAGAGCTAGCGCATGTCCTTAAGACAGCTACAATGTCTTCAGTTTGGTGGTTTTTTAAACTGGACAGAGAGGGCAGGGCTACAGCTACTTGTAGAGTGTGCATATCGGACATTCAACATGCTGGGAAGGACACAGTTCCATGAATCACTGACTTCAAAACAGACTAATCTCACTTTTGGCGTCAATAAAGCGAGTCACCGGTCTCCATTTATTCCCAGTTTGCCTCCAACAGTCCCAGTTCACAGCGAACACACAAAAATGCGGAACCAGCCAACAGAGAAAGATCCACTTTTAAACAATGACACATTGCCAACAGACTGCAAAACGCTAAGGCTACTAGTTCTTCTGCAGCACCAGAGCTGAGTGCTGGAGCTACAGGTGTTACGCAGGGAAAGGTTACCCTGCCAGCTAAGGCTCCGCCTGCCTGCTTCATCACGGGAAAACGGATTGCTCAATACAGCCGCGTATTTAGGGTGTAAACAACTTGAAATAAGAGCAATGCTGCCACTTCTAATATATAATATAAACACAATTTTTAATCAGTGTACTTCGTAAATAAGTGAAAGTGAATCTTAAAGGACAACTTGGACATGTTTTCTTCTTATTTTAATGCTTTCCTGGAAAGTATCGGATCAGGACTCGGTATCGGTAGATACTCAAAATCAAATGACTCGGAATCGGATCGGGAACAAAAAACGTGATTGGAACATCCCAGACGGCACAGGTTGTTATTCGCATTACGACCTGTAAGGAATCCCATTTGATCTTCATTAATTAACGTGGACAGTACACATTCTAGGTGTAAAGCCAGAATCTTGGATAAGATCTGTAAATCTTGATGAACGCGTAAAAAAGTACCTTGCAACTGCAGCAATACATGTGTAAAAGGAAATACTTTACTGATGTAACTATACATTTAAACAGCTTATACTCTAGTCACAAAGAGCCCACTCTTCTTACTGATGTTATTCCTCGTACATCAGAACACCCTGAAAACTGAAAATAAAAATGCATCTTTCAATTCCAGTTATGCTACAGTAGAATGAACAAAAGCTGTTTTAACAAAAACATGAACAGAAAATATTCAACTCTATGTCAAACATGATCATTTTGTTTTAAAAGATACAAGTGAAAGTTTTCCAAGTGTGCAATAAGGTGCTCAATGTGTATCTGTGACTTGAGGGTTACATGACTGACACGGACTGCAGCCGTTGCCATGGAAACCCGTGAATGCTGAGTGTTCTAACTAAACTCCAACTTCACGGCTTTAATCAAACAGCTGGTGGTCTCTATTTTAGTTCTGATCTCTTTGTAGTCCTCGTAGGCATGAATGAATAATTCTTGCGCTGTCTGGGAGAAGACTGACGTATTTTCCTTTCCTTCCATTCTCATTTATCTGGCATCGATTAACAGGGGCTGCCTGTGGACGCATGTGAGCCCCGCACACTCCTCGCTCGAATTAACGACGAGTGAATCCACCTGAGCTATTTCAAGCAATGATTTTTTTTAAAAGCCATGATTTTCTAAGTTGGCTTTGTGGAACAGCCCCCTACTTACAAGGGAGGCGGGGGGGGGGGGGGGGGGGGGGGTTGTTGCTTGTTTCAGCACAGGAACAGGAAAAACACACCCCGGTGTGGTGAAACGCTGAAATGCAAATGAACGCCTCTCGAAAATTAAAAGCCATGAAGACAAATGCAAAGTTTAGGGCAAAACATTATCTCTGACATTTCTATTACTCTAAAAAACAACTCGACTGTTCCAGGAGACGTGTGAGAATAGGGCTTGTGATGGTGATGTCATCACCAACGCAGCCGACCCGTTGGAGACGTGTGAGAATAGGGCTTGTGATGGTGACGTCATCACCAACGCAGCCGACCCGTTGGTGACGTGTGAGAATAGGCTTGTGATGGTGACATCGTCACCAACGCAGCCGACCCGTTGGTAACGTGTGAGAACACATCTAATGACTGCTTACAGACGGGAAAAGCAGCGAGCTAGCAGCAGCAACACCTGACATATCTAGAAGCTCGCAGGTTGGACGTTTATATCGGTATAAACGTTACTGGGTCATCTTGTTTCTCATTTGAAATTATATTATATTGATAAAATATAAAATTTTGCCCAGTTCTATGAGAGAGGAAACATTAGCAGTACCTGCTGCTCTCGCTTGTAGCTGGCCAAAATTTGTAGAAGCGAACCATGGCAACAAATGTGGTGTCGTAATGTGCTTCGCCATATTGTTTTATTTATAAATACCAAATCTAACAGTGTATTTATGACTAAATGAACATGATAACTATTTGAAAAATAAGATGAAAATCTAAAAAACAATGACCTTTTTCTAAAATTTAACAATTTTAAGGCCTTAAATTTGGCCATTCTGAATTTAAAGCTTTTTTTTATGCTTGAAGGCCTCACGGCGACCCTGTGGAAGTGGTCTTTATCCAGCATGTACTTGTTTCCTTGCTCCAACACATCTTATTTTAATTAGGAGGTGGTTTACATGCTTCTGCAGAGCTTCCTGATGTGCTGAACATGTGATTCAGCCATCAAATCTAGTGTTTTGGAGCAGAGAAACAACTAAAACATGCTGGATACTAGCATCAGAAGCAGATTTGGCACCCCAACTACATGCTCTGTCCATGCCAAAGTCTTTTAAATCTTGAAAACCCAGTTAATTAATACTTGAAACTCAAGCTGTTACAAGACATTTATAGGATTAGATCTGACTGAGGTGTAGAAGATTAAACAGATGAAAGACTGGTGATGATGATCATTGGAACATACTGTGTAGAATTTATTTCAGAATAAACGTCAGGGACACATTTTGATCAAACTTTATACGCTGCCATGAGAAAATGGTACACAATTACAAAACAATAAAACCAACCCCACCCACCTTTAGAAATTACTGCTGTACCCTCACCAAAGTCAGGCTCTGTAACACGCTGAGAACCTAGACAGTAATAAACACACACACACACACACACACACACACACACACACACACACACACACACACACAAGTATGTAGGTATGTACACGACACACATGCACAGAAAAACACATTGGGCACAAGGGAAACATCTGGGTAAAGACACCTTAATAATGACAGAAATGTTTTAAATAAAAGTTAAATATTGTCACAGTGATAAAACACACACACATACACACACACACACACACACACACACACACACACACACACAATCAGTGACACACTGGACAGGCTCAGACTTACGCTGCAGCTTCTTTCCCGATGTGTCTGTGTGTCGTCGGGGCAGGTAGGGGGAGGGTTGAGGCAGTGGGATGGATGAGACATCATGGGTCTGAAGAGGGTACCAGTGGGGTTTGTCATCCAGTAAGGCCGTCTCCAGCTCTATCAGGATCTGTTTACATTAGAACCAGAACTGTTAACCTGAGCCAAGCTTTAATAGGTCACATCTTTAACGAGGAAACTCCTTGGTGATCACTGAGTTGTTTGATGGGACAACTGCTGCCTGCTGAGTCTTAAACCCTACCATCTGTGCACAAGGTCTAACTTTTAATTTGAGCACAGAACAAACCAACTGAGTGAAATCTTATTGTATCTTCGCAGCTGGGTCTCCCCTCAATTCTGAGAACTGAAACAAGTGCAAACTTTTCTTCAGTGAATGGAGAGTACATCAGTCGGTGTTGGAGAACAGCAAGAATTAAACTCACCTTACTGAGGGAGCACTTAAAGTCTGAACTGAGAAAAGATACGTGACTGAACTTTCCATTTGGTGAGGCTGCTAACAGAGACAGCTTATCTGTGTTGTGTTCTCTGTTCAGGTAGCAGAAATTAGCTTCAGAGACCACATGGTTACGGTGAAACAGCTGGTGATATGCATATATATATATATATATATATATATATATATATATATATATATATATATATATATATATATATATATATGTTACAGTCCAGAAGTTTGGACACACCTTCTTATTCAATGTGTTTCCTTTATTTTCATGACCATGACCATTTACAAAGGGGCCAACAAGTGCTAAACACCTCTGGGAACTCCTTCAAGACTGTTGGAAAACCATTCTAGCATACTCTCTGCCTGCTATAACTCTAAGCAAAGAGGTGTAGCTATTTTAATACACAAAAACCTCAATTTCACAGTATTGGACATAGTTTCAGATCCAGAGGGTAGACTTATAATACTAAAATATCTAAACAGAACCAAAGGTTATGCATTGCCAGCATATACTGTCAAAACATTGATGAGCCTTCATTCTTTCATAATTTTTTCTCTGTACTCTCCGAACACTTGGACTGTCCACTTATACTTGGAGGCGATTTTAATTTTTGGATGGGTACTTTAACAGACAGGCTCAGTACTGCTGGGACTCAGTGCAATTGGTAATCCACTAACATAGTTAAACAGTGCGTGAGTGATTATGGGCTTTGTGATGCATGGCGATCTCTTCATCCTAACCTCAGAGAGTATACTATTTTTTCACACTTTCATCACTCTCATTCACGTTTGGATTATTTTCTAGTCAGCAGCTCATTGTTGGCTGACATTTCAGACACTGAGATACACCCCATAGTTATCAGCAATCATATTGCACTTGATACAGCCTCTGCTTCCACTTCAAGTCAATCTCTCTGGGCTCCTTTGATCGGTTCCATCACACAGAGACGATGGGGGTGTCGGTCATTGATATTGTCCTGTGGGTGATGAGGGTGATGGGGTGGAGGGTCTGAGTGTGGAGTATCCAGACTTTCCCTGAGGGTGGGTTCACTGGGGTGTCTGGGGCTGGGGGGCTGCTGCCTCCCTCTGGAGGTGCTTGGGTTGCCTCAGGTGGTGGACTACTTGCGGTTGTGAGTGGGGCCCCTTGGGGGTCTTGGTGGTGGCCAAGGGTTGCTGCCTAGCGGCTGCAATGCCCCTGAGTAGGTCTGGGTGGGGACCTGGGGGCTCGGGGTGTGGGGGTGGCCGGCCCTGTGTGGGGATCTGGGCGGGGCCTTGGGGGTCGGGTCCTGACATGTATGCTGCCGGAAGAAGGCAGGAACATGCGGCAGTGCCTGGCCCAGGCTCAGGGGCCTCGGGTAGACCTTGGCTCCTCTGCTGTCCCATCACGGCAGAGGGGGATGTCCAGGAGGGGGAGGACCCAACCTTACCTTGATGTCTTATGTCTTATATATTCTGGAAGCTGTGCAAATGCAGGGATGGGAGTAGATATTCTGCTGGGGTGGGGCTGCGTTGGTTCGCTCGGACTCCGTGGAGCTCTGCGATGCTGCTGCTTTGGGCCTTGGCAAGATGGGCTGGGGTCTCCATGCCCTGGGTGGCATTTTGGCAACAGAGGTGCCTATAGGGGCCAGTGGGGGGAGCTGGCTCCCTGGAGGGCTTAGGCCAACCAGCCATTCCTCCCCATCATCACACATTTTTCTCCACCTGCTCCCTCACATCATCACTCAAACATAAACATAGGACCTTGGGGGGTGAACAAGTCAGGGGGTGCGTGTATGGACCCCATATCTGCATTCCTGTGGCAGCCTGCACCCCAATGTTTTTTGCACATTAAACACTTCCACCAACGACATTCCACACAAACACACACTTAGGGCCTTGGGAGTGAGCACATTCAACTGCATTTGGCAAGGGGATCTTTCGGCCTCACCCCGAGTGCCGGTGCCCACTTCCAAATTTAAACTGCACTTATACACAGAGTGCTGTAGGGGGAAGAGGGGTGTTGTGGTGGCATCAGCTGGCATAGGCCAGACAATGCCTGCACTGCTCGCTCACCACAGCCACAAATACACCTCATCAACATGCACCAACACTATATTGGAGCAGGCGGAGGGAGACTAGGGGTCTTAGCACACCTCTGTTGTCGCTTGGCTTCCCAGGGCTGGAGGCTAGGAGGGGGATCTGGCCGTCTGGCTGGGGTCTGGAGTGGTGGGTCGCTTTGCTCGGCATTGGGCGGGGGAGCCTGCTCATCAGCACCCCAGCAGAAATGGTCGAACTCTGGGAACCGATGATGGTTGTACCCTTTGTGCAGCAGTACGGGGACCAGAGTGAATAGGGTGTGTATGGGGAGCATAAGTGGGTGTCTGGAGTGCATTTTTGTACATCTTAGGTTGTATGTGTTTGTGTGATCAAGAGGGAGGGTGTGTGACTGTGTTTGTGTATGACTGTATATCTAAGGTGGGGCCTTTGACTCCTCCCCTCTCCTGGGACTTCTTTTGCTGCTATACATCTTCGCCTACCCTTCCCCTGCCACACTAGGTGTGGAGTGTGGTGCCTCGGTCTGCCTGAGTGTTTGTGGCTCCTGGGTCAGGGGGTTTAAGCTTTTTGGTGTCTGCCTGATTAATCCCAGTGGCTGCCTGGTGGGATCTGAGTCCCTGGGCTCTGTTGGGTCCCCGGCAGGGCTGGTCGCCCTGGGTCTGGGGTCGCTGGGTTCCGGGCTCGACCGGCATCGAGGTGGGAGGCTGCAGGCGGGTCTGTGGACTTGCCGCTGATATCCCCTGGGACTCTGCTGGCTGCTGGTTGTGGCCCCCCGGGGCAATCCTCTGTGCCTCTAGTGGGGGGCAGGGGCTTTTCTGGTCGCAGCCTCCTTGGGGTCCCTGTGCTCTGGGACAGCTCCTGGATCTCTGAGACTTGGAGCTCCTTCCATTTCCTACGCATATTTGGGGTCAGATATGTGGCCCCTCACACTCTCTATTGGATGCTCCTATAGAGAAACCTTACATATACAAGCACGGGTACGCACACAGGTGCTCACATGGTGCTCACATAATTATGGACTTGGGCACTTTCAACACATGTCTTAAGGCTGTGGTTGGCACTTAATGCACTGTGATTTATTATCGTGACTATTCAGTAAAACAATGTTGATTTTATACTTCCTCATCAGGTTGGCACAGTGATAGTTTGCTCCTGTGGTATTGTTGTGTGTCCCTTTTCTTTCTCTTTTTGTCTTTCTCCTCCTGCAGGTCTAGAAGCAGCCTCCTGTTCATAATTGATTGTTTGTTTTGTAATCCCCCCACCCCCCTTTTTGTTTCTACCTTTCTCTTTCACCTCTGTCTCCGTGTCTGGTCAGAATTACATGCATTAAAAACAAACATTAACAATATAGAATAGAATAGAATAGAATAAAATAGAATAGAATAGACTTTATTGTAATTGCTCAATGCATTTAAATTACAGATGGTCCACCATCAACAGTGCACAAGACAATAAATATAAAAACCATAAAGGACTAAAAAGAATTTAAAAACATTTAGCAAACACCAGGAAAGTACAGTGCAACCAGTGATTCAGATCTGCTAAAACAACAATTTAAAAGGATTTAAAACAGATTAGCCCACATCACTGACGGGGATGTGGGGGGTTGAATGGTGCTGTTATTTTGAATGTTCTGATGGCCCAAGGGAAGAAACTGTTGAGCCCTTTTCAGATAGACATTCTGGAACATTTGTGGACAATTCAATCCGGTTTTTAACCGGAACTAAGTTTTCAGACACACAATTTTGTACCGGAACTTGTCCTTTCGGCTGCGTTCACACAGCAGGGAAAAGTTCCAGATGTCTGGCGGCGGGGGGGATGACTTATGTTAAGAAGAAGAAGAAAATATCATTTCTATAGCGCCTCTCAAGATAAAAATCACGAGGAGCTTAAGCATAATTCTGCGCACACGAAGACGCATAAGAGACCTGGATGATGAAGCTCAATGGTTAAAGGAATCACTGAAGCGGTGTGAAGCGCTCCGTCACGCATCTAGGCGGTACCGTAGGAGGCGAGCTGCCGTGGTTCGCCGCATGCTACAGGAGCGAGCTATCTAGGTGCACACAGCGTCCCCCGGTCCCATCCTCCTCCCCCTCCCCCTTGTCCGGAACTCTACCTCACCAGTCTGAAGCAGCCACCCTGTCCGTAACAAGTCCGGACCTTACTAGGGGCTTCGTCCGGTTAAATTCTGGAACACGTTATCCGGATGTTTGTATTCAGACACAAAGGTCTTACGGACAGAGTCCGGAACATTTCCGTTTTTCATGGCCTGTCTGAAGGGGGCTTTGGAAAGTCTGGTGATATGTAATTTAACTGACCTGAAGCGGCGCTCTGTTGGCAACAGGTCAAACAGGCAGTGGGCAGGGTGGGTGGAGTCACGGAGGATAGCAGCAGTTCTCTTCAGGCAGCGGGTTCTGGAGATGGCCTCAAGGGATGGCAGGGTACAGCCAATAATCCTCTGGGCAGTGTTTATTGTCCTCTGAACAGCCTTCCTGTCCTCAGCAGTGGAGCCTGCATTCCACACACTTAGAGAGTAGGTGAAGGTGCTCTCCACGGAGCAGTGGTAGAAAGCCAGCAGCAGTTTCTGATCTGGGCCACACCTTCTCAAGACCCGGAGAAAGTACAGCCGCTGCTGAGCCTTTTTAACCAGAGCTCTGGTGTTGGTAGACCAGGACAGGTCAGCAGAGATGATGGTACCAAGGAACCTGATGGAGGGGAAACAGTCCACACGCTTTCCATTTATGAGGAGAGGGGCGTGTGTGTGACTGTGTCTTCTGAAATCCAGAATGAGCTTTTTTGTTGTTTGAATATCCAGAGTGAGGTTGTTATCTAAGCACCACCTTGACAGATTACTGACCTCTGCCCGGTACGCTGCCTCATCTTCGTCTGTGATGAGGCCGACCACAGTGGTGTCATCTACAAACTTAAAGATGGCAGTGGATGGGTGGGATGCGGTACAGTCTGATGTGTACGGAGTGTACAGTAGGGGGCTCAGCACACAGCCCTGAGGAGAGCCAGCACTGTGCAGGATGGAGGAGGAGAGATGGGAGGCAAGTTTAACATGCTGTGGACGATTTGTGAGAAAGTATTTTATCCAGTGGCAGGTGGAGGGAGGGATTTGAAGGTTCAGCTGTTTTGAGATAAGAATTTCTGGGATGATGGTATTGAAAGCTGAACTAAAGTCAACAAAGAGCATCCTGATGTAGCTTCCTCTGGTCTCTAGGTGGCTCAGTGTTGTGTGCAGCGTCAGGGCAATGGCATCATCTGTTGATCTGTTTCCCCGGTAGGCAAACTGAAGATGGTCGAAGGAGGTGGGGAGACAGGCTTGGATGTGATTGGAGATAAGTCGCTCCAGACACTTTCTGATTACAGGTGTGAGGGCAATGGGGTGATAATCATTTAAGCTGTCTATGGAAGATTTTTTGGAGATGGGAATAATTGTTGCAAACTTGAGGCAGCTTGGGACTGAAGCATGAGACAAGGAGAGGTTAAACAACTTGGTGAGGATACCTGCCAGCTCACTGGCACACTCCCTGACCACGATCCCCGGTATGCCGTCTGGTCCGGCAGCTTTCCTGGGGTTTACTGCTCTCAAGGTTCTTCTCACCTCATGTTCCTGGAGCATGAGAGAGGGAGTAGTGGGGGTGCTCACGTTGTGGGGGTTTGTAAAAGTGGGTGGACAGTGGTTTCAAAATGAGCAAAGAAGTTGTTTAGCTCCTCTGCCTGTGTTCTGCTGCTGCCAGTGTTGGACAGAGTGTGGCCTCTGTAGTTGGTCAGAGTCTGAATCCCCTTCCACATCTTCCGGGGATTGTTGTTGTGAAAGAGGTCTTCTATTTTCCTCCTGTAGACTCTCTTTGCCTGGTGAATGCCCTTCCTCAGACTAGTTCCGGCTATGCAGTACAAGTTGCTGTTACCTGAATTGAAGGCAACATTGCAGGCAAGGGCGTCAGTTTGTTTTCAGAATTGCTGGGGACAATAACCATACACTTGAGTGGGGTTTAAAAATTGCTGGGGACAATAAAGTAGGCTATCACAGGGGTCGGCAACCCTCGGCTCTGGAGCCGCATGCAGCTCTTCCATCCATCTGATGCGGCTCTCTGTGCTTGTAAAATAATGACTGTATATTTAAATAAAAAGCTTTATATTTTACTGCATTAATTTTACATCTGTATGCCAATTCTATGTAAAGATTGTCTGCGTAAACCTGAACAGTTCCAACCCGGTCTTACTGTGAGACCGGGTTGATGGGTCACGCGTGTGCGTAATCATATCGGCGCTTTCTGAGCTGAAGATGTGAGATTCTGGGATTCTCCTCAGACGGCTCCTGGATATGTCGCCACATTGGAGACAGGAACAAGCACTATTCAGCCAAAGTTTCATAATCAGGGAACGTGTTCTAAGTGACAAGTCTCTCTGAGAGACAGGGTTTGGAAAACACTCACTTCAGTGGGAGGAACCTTCCCGCATGCGCTCTGGTTCTGCGACACGCTCCAAGTCCCTCTCCACATCTTCAGCTCGCTGTGCACCTTATGTAGTACACTCTGACAGTGAGCTGCGCTGAGCGGTGTCCAGCTCAGATGTTCAGATGGGAAAATTTTTTTGAGTGATTTAGCTACATCTGCGATTTAAGTGGAATAAAATATCAGTTCGTCTGCATGCATCGGGGTAATTCTTTCTATTCTTTCTCCGTCAAAATAAACGGTCAAATACGGGAACTGTCCGGTCAACACAAGCCTTGCTTTTAACTGTTCTGTTTTCTTGTGAAAACAGATAAAATTAAACTTGATTAACACCAGAGCCAGGCGCACTGCACCGTTATCTCCGTCATTGTAAATGAGGGAAAAACAAAATGATCTGACCCTTTTCTGACCTTCCCCACCTACAAAGTTTAATTACAACAATCAAATGTGACAGAGCCTGGATTTGTATTCTGAACAGTCTAAACATGTTTTTAAAAGAAACGTATGACAAAAGGGGCACCTGCTCAGTAAAACCACCAACAGGGTGAAAAATATCAAAATATTGTAGGCAGAGACGGGCTACAGCTTCTGGACCCACTTTATATGAATCGTTTTATTGATTATCGTCTTATGAAAGATAACTTTGACGTACACGAGCGACCAGGCGCGTTGCAAGCTTTTCAAAAGTGTGGGGGATGTTGTCTGTGGCTAAAATAATATCATGTTATTCATCTTGTTAGTTTAATTTCCATAATAGCGGAGCAGGTGCGAATTTTAGACGCGTCACGCATGTCTCCGTTTTAAACATGTTTAAACTGTTCAGAATACAAATCCAGGCTCTGTCTCGTTACATTGGTGTAACTAAAGTTTGTACTGAATGAAACTTTTCATTAAACCATGTTGAAAAGGTAAGAAAATGATCCGATTAAATCGTTCCCCCCTCATTTACAGTCACGGTGTACAGCGCAGTGCCCGTGGCTCTGAGGTTAATCAGGTTTAATTGTGTCTCTTCACAACAATCTTCACAAGAAGTCGAAACAGTTAAATGGCAGGGTTACAGATATTTCCATTTGACTGTTTATTTTGACGGATAAACTCAAGGATGTTGGTTGTTTTGAAAGAATTACCCCGACGCACACTGATGCACATGGATGAGCTGACATTTTAATTGTTACGCACATCGCAGAGGTAACTAAATCAATCAAGAAATGATTCCCATCAGAACATCAGAGCTTTATACTGGACACTGTGTTCAGCGCGGCTCGAAGCGCCCACGGTGGACAGTGGGCTGAAGATCTGTAGAGGGGTTTGCAGCGCAGTGCAGAACCACTGCGCATGCGGTAAGATTTCCTCCCACTGAAGCGGTCTGAAACCCGGTCTCTCTGAGGGACGTGTCACTTGGAAAAATGTTCTTTTTATGAAATTATGAATCTTTGGCTGAACAGCGCTTGTTCCCGTCTCTAATATGGAGACGCATGACGCATCCAGTCTGAGGCAGAATAGCCTCTTCAGCTCAGAAAGCACCTGTAGAGACATTTGATCACGCACAAAGTTTATGTGGAGCAGAAGTGGTCGGGCCACGGCAGGTGGAATGTTCCTAGCCTACATGAAGTGAAACTGTTTAATTGTAACATTAATATGTTGCTGGACACGCTGGTCTGGTTGGTTAGACCAGTGTTTGAAGTGGAAAACACACACACACACACACACCAATTAAAATAATGCTGATAGCGTGGACTAGAAGACAGGTGATGGGTTACGTATTTAAATGATGATCAGGCTGCTGTAAAATGTAATCTCCATCCACATCCAGACAGAATTATCCTCTATTCTTTCTCTATTTGCTCTGCTCTTGTCTGGGCTGACGTAGCTGACGGTGCACGCGGCGCGCCTAACTAGCGGCTCTGATGCACATTTTACGCATTTGGAGAGGTGGGCTGGACGCTTTGCTTTTACTGGAAGATGGTCCACTAAACACACGGGTGTAGACTACATATTAATGACAAATGAATGAAAATTAAATTGTGAGTTTTTACTTCATATTTTAGAAATTAAAATGACGGGGGAAAACATTTATGACGTCTTTTTAAATGAAATTTTCTAGCGCGACCTGCCTGCTTCACTTAAGTCACTGCTTATTAAGGTCCGTCCAGAATTACCGTGGCCCACCCAAAAATGAAAACCTGGCGCCGCGCCTGTTATAAACATCTGCAAATTGTTGTTCTTCACTTGATCAAACTCAGACTTTGTACAGCTAATGTCAAGATGTAAAATTATGAATTCAGTCGAGCTCTTCCGTCCCTCCCTCTCCTGCTCTCCTGGAAACCCGACATTGGCTGTCAGAAGCGGGAGGTGGAGAAGGAGATGAGACAAGAGTGAGTGCGACGTAAAGAAACCAGACTGGTGTGGAGGTGAGCAAAACAGCTGGAAAAGTGTGGGTGTTGAATCCCCCACGGGTGCGACGCCAAAAGTGTGGGCGTTGAATGATCTCAATAAGAAAAGTGTGGGTGTTGCATCCCCCCATCCACCACGGGTGCGACGCCCATGCGAGCGACTGGTACCGGCTGCTGTCACCTGTTGTGAGCAGCTCTCTGCTGTCTGAGGCTAGGCCCCGCCCACAACGCCGCAGCTGCTGCGGTGTTTTCTTTACTGTGGGAAACGGGTAATAATGGCTCTTTGATGGGAACAGGTTGCCGACCCCTGGTATAAGATCTGAGCTGGTAAAACAAAAATCCTCACCAGCAGGCTTTTTTGAAAGTGGGGGGGACACAGCTGCCAATCACAAATTTTGCCGGGGACATGTCCCCGGCGTCCCCGGTTAAAATGACGCCTATGATTGTGGGCCCTGATGTCATCCAGGGCTTCCTATTTGGAAAGATCTGAATCTGTTTGGTAGTTTTAAGTATCAGGCATGACATTAAAAGCAGAAGCCTTGATGCTCCACCTGAGAGTAAATCTGTAAGGCTTGTCACCAACATTCAGACAATAATTCTGTTTGCTTCACAGCCAGACAGGACTCGGGAAAAAATAAATAAATAAAAGGAAAACCAATCTAGGTGACTGTCTCTTGAAGCTCAGCAAGAGATTGCCAAGAGTGTGAAAAACAGTAATCAGAGCAAAGGGTGGCTATTTAGAAGAAAATAGAACATAAAACGTGTTTTCAGTTATTTCACCTTTTTTGGTTAAGTACATAACTCCACATGCGTTCATTCATAGTTTTGATGCCTTCAGTGAGAATCTTCCATTGTAAATGGTCATGAAAATAAAGACAACTAATTGAATGAGGCAGGTGTGCCCAAACTTTTGGCCTGTACTGTGTGTGTGTATATATATATATATATATATATATATATATATATATATATATATATATATATATATATATATATATATATATATATTTATATATATATCAGAGGTCGGGAAAAGCTGAAGAAGCTAAAGCCATGAGGTTCTTTAGCCTCATGAGACTGTTTTAAGTTCTGGATGAACCCGTGACCCGCTGACACACGGACTGGAACAACAAATGCTCCTGCAGTAACATGAGTTGTGGTGACTGCTCCGGAGCGGATTCTCATGCATGATACCAAAATAGAAGCTAATATTTAAATTTGACCTTGAATGAAAAATGTTGTTATAAAACCTCTTAACTAAGCTTCGTCTTCCGGCTCTTGGTGAGTACAGACGCTTTTTTCTCCTCTCCCTGACTTCTTATCCCAAGGCTCTTTGTCCTGTCTGTGCACGGCGCTTTCTGCATTTTTTCTGGAAACTGGAAATTATTAAAAATGGATCTGGTCAGTTGGTCTCTCAACACGATTGACAACATTTTTTCAATGATGAGAACGGGAGAAGGAGCTCCCGGATGCCCCTCTGGGACAGAACCAGCTGGGTATATCATGGACTCCTGGAAACTGTGGAACCTGATATGCCTCTCTCAACTGTCTGTAGAGGATTCTGAAGATGTTTGGATATTCGTGGTTTAGGTGTCGGGATTCCTGCTGTTTGGCCTGAGCGGTTACCTGTCTTACCGGAAAATTAACGAGCTTTTGAGGAATATTGGCTCAATCCCAGAGCTCAGGGATGGAATGCATCGCGCTGTGAACGCACAAACTCATATAATTGTCGACATGAGTCGAAAGCTTGGAACTTTGACTGAGATTCAGGCTCTGGCACAAAAGGTGGATACCATCGAGGAACGAGTGGACGGATCAGCACGAATTGGGGTTATAAAATAACGCCATTTCTGGTTACCTATGGTAACTCTTCTCCCTATCCCAGGCTGGGTGGGACTGTGACCGGTGAAGGCTGTGGAACCGTTTCTAGGAGTCACTGTGCCCTCTAACCCATTATCTCCCTCCCCTGTCCAAACAGAGGTGATGAGCGCTGCTCCATGCGGCTGCACGCACCGAAGTGAGGAGAGTCCCAACCCTACCTCCCCACCTAGTGGACACTTATGTTGTGTAATGTCTGAAGTCTGTGTGCATATCTGTCTGAGGTGTTTTTTTGCATAGCAAAGCTACCCTCTCTGTGGAGGGTAACTCTGAAGTGCCTTTTTTTCCCTCCCCCTGACTCTATCCTCATATAAACCCTTTTGATCTATTACGGTAGCGTGACTCGGGTTGCGAATGATCACAATCACCAATTCTTGTCATATGTCTATGTATGTATGTCTGATCTCAGAATTGTGTACTGAAACTCTAATTTCCCTCTGGGATTAATAAAGTATCTTTGAATTTGAATTGAATTTGAATTTAATCACAGAGCACGCATCTCTGCCATCCGTCTGACAGCGCCAGAGTTGGTGTGCGCTTTGATTGAATCAGTGTGAGTGAGAGCGAAGGCCGCTCTGTCACTGCGTCTCGTTATTGGTGGTATTTCAACCAACGTTTACATCACTCACTCCCACATGTGCTCATGTGCACCCATGGACCGTGGTTCTGCTGGAACGCGTCTGTGACCTGTGACAGATGCACTCTGAACTCCAGCTCCTCAGTGTGCTGTTAACAGTGTACAGCAGAATGGTGTCCCAGTGTGCAAATGTCATAATATAATAATGCTTTAATGCTTTGATGCTCTGATGGGAATCTTTACCTGATTGATTTGTTACCTCCAAATGTTCTCTGTGTGTGACGTTTACAATGTCTGCACACCTGCATGAGACAGGGTGTTAATTACAACCTGTCAGAATGACTGACCACCTTCAGATTTCTCTGTCACCATTAAAAAATGATCAAATACGGAAAATATCTTACTAAAAAAGCACTTGCAGACCAGAGCGCTGAAGCTCAGAGCGTAGTTGTGGTTCAGCGCAGTGGGGGACCAGCCATCTGTGGGTTCTGGAGAATCCCAGAGTGGCCGGTGTGCTCTAGGACCAGTGTTGGCCATTCGCCTCCCCCCAACCATCGGAGATCCCAATCATAGGATCGAGCAGGCTGCAGCAACGTCCAGCTCACCCTCCCACTCACTGCTTAAAGTGAGCCTGTACGGCCACTTCCAATTTAGAGTTTTTCCGCTCATTTACTAGTCAAAATTTTTGATGAAATATCTGCCCGTCCTCAAACACCAGCCATCCACTCCCCCGCAGCACCGCCCCTCCTGATACACCACAATCGCACTCCACGAGGGGCCGCACATGAGCAGAAAGAACGCCATGAGGCGTGCTGCGCATGTAGCTCTGTTGGCCCAAGCAGAGGAGAGACAAAACAGAGACATGTTATCCGAGATCGTGCACGTTCCTGCAGTGGAGCAGCAGAATCTGACCAGCCAGTGGTTAAATGCGCCGACAGGCATGTGGATAGATGACATCCAAACGAAAATATAGATCAGGAGCAAAGAAGAACTCAAAACAAGAGTGTGTTTCACTTGAGAGTGGTTTTGTTTAAAACAAACATTGTAAGCCAACATCTCAGTTGCTGCTATTCATGAGAAAGAATAGAGGGATAACTCTGTCACCCTGATGCAATCATTTTCAACTTGTGCAAAGGAAATGTTAACAATTGCTACTTGAAACTGTAACGAAATTTGTAAAATTCACATTTCACACTTTGGATAAGTAAAACTATTTTTATAATTGTTGTAACAATAATTATTATTATTATTGGAAATTACCAAAATGAGCACAGAGTTTGAAATTGTGCCTCTCAGTATTAATAAAATAAACACATCTGTATAATGTGGAGTAAAACATGACAGGATATGACATCATCATACCATCAAAACATTAAAATCTGTTACACTAATAATGCAGAGGTAAACTAAAGGTAAGAATTGCTTTTAGGTGTATTTATTCGTTTTTATTAGACTGATTAATCAAGGTGGGACACCTGAATGTTTCTCCTTACACCAGCACCACATATGGGCTGTAGCAATACCGGAAAAATAAGAATAATTACACAACAAGATGTGCGTGGCCTTCAACACCCTCCCGAAGCTGAGCACTGCCACCCTACACGCCCCCACAAACACAAACGGAGTGGCACTCGTGTGAATACCACCGGCAGGGCAGCCTGACATGGGCTACGGTTTGATAAATGGTGAGAAGAACTTTCATATAGCGCCTCTCAAGATAAAAATCACAAGATGCTTCACAAAAAAAAATTAAAGTATAAAATATTTCAAATCTGTTTAAGAGGAGAAAAGAAAAAAATGTAAGGAAAGGGAAAGAGGAAATGAATAGGAAAGAGGGAAATCAGTGGATCCCGGGAATGGCGGAAAAACAGCAGAATAAGGAGAGGGTGGTGATGAAGGTCCCACCAAAGCCTGAATAGGTGAGTTTAAAGGAGACCACTGAGTCCACTGATCTCAGGCTTAGGGGGAGAGAGGTCCAGAGTCTGGGGGCCACAGCAGCAGATGATCTGTCACCTTTGACCTTTAGCCTGGTGCTGCACAACCAGTAGGCTTTGACCACTGGACCTCAGGGACCTGCTGGGGGTGTAGGGACTGAGAAGATCACCAATGTATGATGGTGCTTGTCCATGTAAGGCCCTATAGACCAGAACCAGGATCTTGAAATGAACCCTGAAGTTGACTGGCAGCCAGTGAAGCTGGAGGAGAAGCGGGGTGATGTGGGTGTGTTTGGAGGACTTGGTCAGAATCCGAGCACAGGGTGAGAGCTGGGTCAAAGGTCACACCAAGATTCCTGACGGAGGGTTTGGTGTGGGAAGCAAGCTGACCAAGAGAGTCTCTGACTTTGGGAACCAGCTTGTCTGGAGCACAGATGAGGATCTCAGTCTTATCTTCATTCAGCTGAAGAAAGCTCCCAGCCATCCAGGTTTTAATAGAGTCTAAGCAGGTGTGTAACAGCTGCAGCTCAGACATCTCATTGGGGTCTACAGGAGATCTGCATAAAGATGGTAGGAGACTCCTTTAAAGAGCAAGTCACCCCCAAATCAACATTTTTTGCTGATAAACTGTATAAATGTGTGTCTAATTGTGCTGCAGACACGTGTCGTCAATAATTTGGTACCTCAGTGCATCTTAGTTAAAATTTAAATATTCTGCCTAAAACTCAGTGTTGCGCCGTCGTCAGGTAAAAACTCTGCACTGCATTTGAATTTAAATCTGCCACCGCTATTGGCTAAGAGGTATGCTATGATGTAAACTGGTACATTATGATGTCACAATGCCTGTGTGTGTGTGTTTGTTAGTGGCTCCGCCCTCTCGGTCTGCTAGGCAACAGCATTTGTTGCATTTTTCAAACATGAAAAGGGAGTGAGGTAAGTTGCTTGTAGGGGGTGACTTGCTCTTTAAAAGAGATCAGGATGTGCACGTGAACACTATCCAGGTTTACCCATCAGAATGCTGAGTGTAGTAACTAAATGTACTTGAGATTATAAAAAGATCAGTAAAATCAAGTCATCTGACTCGCCATTGACCTAAGCAGCAGCAGATTGTGAAATTGTGTGTGGTACCTCTCCCATAAAGGTGCTGTCCTCCTCTGAAGACCTGGGTTTGTCCCATACAGTCAGCTCCAACATGTGGTTACGGAAATCCTTTCGATGAACATGAGGGTAGACAAATGTCTGATTCCATTTGGGCTCACACGTCTTCCTCACTGTTTTTGTCCTTCGTTTGCTTTTGTCACTGCAGAGACAGATTCACAGCATGCATCTCCAAAGTACTCATGGACCATCAGCTGAAGATACCAGTGAGCTTTCAGAGCCTTAATGATGTTAAAGATGGCCCTCTTTGGACATAATTTACTGGCTTCATATTTTCATGCAAATAAAGATATTTAACAAGACCCGTGTCATGGAAATGTGTGAGATAAGTTTCTCCTACACCAGACTGTGAGAGAGTGGTCAGTTGTACCTGCGATCTGGGAGGAAGTACATTTTGATGTAGGGGCTTCTGGGACGCCCATCAGGCCGAAGAGGTAGCTCCAAAGCCTGCAGCACGTTGACAATTAACTGGTGGCCCACTTTGTCATACCAAAGTTTCACCTGGATAAGAAGCACAGACATGATTGACGCTTTCATTTCAGACAAAAATACTTGACTAAATGACAGTACTGTAACTCACTAAGAGTCGGCCCGGCATCGGCTGTGGAGCAACTTCGAGCATACCAGGACTGGAGGGAGACAGGATATTTAAAGATGGTCTCTCCATCTTCTGGGACTCAAAAGAACTGGAGCCTGCTATCAAAAGGTTAGAAATAAGGGTGAAGAACGTCAGCTCGGATACTGATTAGACAAGAGAAATGTAAAAACTCATTCAGTCAAATCCTAAATATTTTTCATGTTTGGTAGCTCTTTATAATAATGTGAGGAATGAACACAGAAGAGTTGGAAGATAAACCTCTCGAGATGACAAATGACCAAGAATGTAATCTACTGGGAGTGTGCCAGGGTCGTTGTGAAGAAAGTCACATTGTTTTTGAATCTCTGGTCAAATGCACTAAAACGTACAAAACACGTGTCGTCTCTGACGTGATTCACAGACACATACAAAAACGACGGATACAACTCCAACTCACATATAACACGGATTTAACAAAGTCCATGTTTATCTCAGGTGTTCTAATAATGCCGTTGACTGCTTTACAGTATGAATGAATCAACATAACTATTAAAACACATTCGCTGTTTAATGTAATTGTTCTTAACCTGTGAAGTGAGGAAATCGTCTTATGAGCCAGAATAAGACGTTTCCATTAAAAGGGAGTTGATTAAAGTCTTGTCTCTAGGAGGGATGTCTTGTGAGGAGACCTTGGAGTTGACAAGGATACAGAAAGGCCAGGAGATTGTCGCCTCCTCCTGGTGTCAGGCCAACACAACCTGTGCCTCGGGCAGAAAGTTAGCCTTTGGCACACCGATGAACCAGGCTGTGGACAAATACCCTTTCATCTCATGGCCTTGGCCACGTTACAACGGCTCTTCATGGAGGAGCCTGTCATGGTCAGAGGTGAGTGCCTCCAGCTAACCATGTGTGAGTGCTTAATAATTACAGGTGGGCTGTGCCGTGGAGTGGGCAGCTGCTGCTGATTTGGCCATCAACCAGTCTGGTATTTAGGAAGGAGTGAGACAACAGCTCAACGCCAGATGATTACTCATTTTGAGTATAGCTCAGCTTGAGAAATCTCACGTCAACTTGTGGAGTCTTAGAATCCTCTTGTGAATTCTCCAGTTCCCTGTTTGAGCCCCTAATCCTCCTGTCTCCAGGTACTGTCGCCACATCCATCTGCAGCCATAACTACAGATTTCATCTCTAGGCCACGTCTCCTCCAGCCTGCCAGACTTCCAGCTCTCCCCCGTTCACCTGCTCTCACCTTAAACTCTTCTGGAGCCTGGCTACTACCTCTGACCTGACCCGCTCCCTCCGAACCGGTCACCTCTGCCGTAACCATAAACCCTCCTCCTCTTTTGCTGTCTTCCACACTAAAATCCATCCACTGACATCTCTAAGTTACAGAACCTCACTCAGGACCGAGGCCAACTATCTCTGACTGACCGTTTACAGTGCTCCTAAGTTCTGTCACAAACTACATTTTATTTAGCCTTTACCTTGTCTGTGATTGATTCTGGATGTCTTGGGTCAGGAAACTACCCAAAAGTATGACAGAATCATGCAGCCATGCACCTGACCAGCAGAATCTGTTTCCCCCCACTGTTCCAGACTCTTTAGTTCAATATAAGAAAACTCTCCACACGGTCCTAGAACAATCAGCTAACTAACCAGCGCCTTCACCAACTAGAAATATTAGTTTGCTAAATGTGTGGTAGACCCCCTGTTTCACCCGGATTTAAAGTGCCTGCAGCACCAGCTTCCCAACTTTTCCGGGCTGCCGACTCACCGCCTCCAGAAACATTCAACGGTGAGTCGGATGAAAGTTTAGGTTTTTATTGCAATTTAACCTCTCCTTTGAACGTTCACCTGCTTCGTTTCCACTTTATGCTGCAGAGATCTCATATGCTGTCGGACACTTAACTCATTAACTGCATTTGACGACAAAACTTGTCATTTTAAATCCAACAGTTCACTTTTTTTACTGTGTGGGCATCGGAACGAGCCCCCGCGCTGAGAGAACAAGCATCCAAGCTATAAAGCCGATCTTCATCCGCATACGTCACACGTCACGTGGTCAGGAAGCAGAAAATCCTGTTAGGAGATCGTTTTGCTAAGTGCTAACTAAGCATCTGCTGAAGCAGTTTGTAAGAGGCTGTTGGGACAATACCCTGATCAACAGGTTGCAGTTGGAGCAAAACATGACAGCCCCGCCAGCGTTCTCCGAGCTCCTGCTGTTAGTATGGACAGAAGAGGATAAACAAAGAGTGAAGTACAGCTTAATGCAGAACATGTTGTTTCTGGCTCCTCCAGGTCAAAGGTCAATGTCCAATTTCAGGGTGCTGAAAGCTGTGATTGTGCATGTACCTCGGGCCTGGAGATCAAAGAGCTGAAGAGACAGGTGCAACGTGTTCAGCAGCAGCTGTCTGTCCTCCTCTCTACCCAGAAGACACCAGCAGGGCCAAGAACTGCATCCTGTCAGCCGAGTGTTCATTCTTCCCAACCTGTTGCAAAACCGCGGCCCTGGTATTGTTTCAGGTGTGATGAGGACGGACATTTATCTTCTTCCTGTACCAGTGAGCCCAACCCCAGCCTGGCTGAGAAGAAGAAAAAACAACTTCGGCGGAAACAACAGACATGGACCAGCTCCAGGGGGTCATCAAACTAGCAAAAACCTTGACCAGTGCCAACTTGGTGCCAATTTTGGCACTACGAGCAAATGACACCCCTGTGAACTGTCTTTACGATACCAGCTCCCAAGTTACTACCATACCCGACTCCATATACAGAGAGTATTTGACAGATCACAACATTGGACCCTTGAATGATCTGTTGGTAGTGGAGGGAGCGAATGGACAGTTGGTGCCTTACTTGAGGTACATTGAACTGAGGGTGACATTTCCACCAGATTTCTTAGGGTCTACTATTACTATTCCAGACATGGAAACAAGTCACCTGTAGCCCATTTCTTGCACACGCCTGTACACGGTTGCTCTGGATGTTTCTACTCCAGACTCAGTCCACTGCTTCCGCAGGTCGCCCAAGGTCTGGAATCGGTCCTTCTCCACAATCTTTCTCAGGGTCCGGTCACCTCTTCTCATTGTGCAGCGTTTTCTGCCACACTTGTTCCTTCTCACAGACTTCCCACTGAGGTGCCTTGACACAGCACTCTGGGAACAGCCTATTCATTCAGAAATTTCTTTCTGTGTCTTACCCTCTTGCTTGAGGGTGTCAATGATGGCCTTCTGTACAGTAGTCAGGTCGGCAGTCTTACCCATGATTGTGGTTTTGAGTAGTAATGAACCAGGCTGGGAGTTTTCAAAAGCCTCAGGAATCTTTTTTTTTTTCACTAGTGGAAGATGGCGGTGCCAGCAGTGGGCACGGCGACACATCTCTCAGCCTTCAGATTCTTGCTGCTTTTATATGTTCTGAATGTGTTTATGGCATCTTTCATAGTGTTTCTGGCCTTCTCGTTTATGATCGCCAGACACTTTTTGAAATCAAGGAATCCTATGAGCTTTTTTGGAATGATTTTTTATTGGGAGGATGCTCATCAAACCTCCCTCCTCCACCTGTCATCTCAGCTGCTCCCGCCTCTCCTCATTCGGTCACAGGCTCTCTCTAGCAGAGGCCTCGGAAAAGAGGATGGCGCTCAGGTGTGCTTGTCAGAATTAGAGCTTATCAGCGGTTAGTCCGGAAAATTAAGCCGTCGATGGATCCAGCCGATCTTCCTAGGAGACCAGGAATCACCGTTGTATCAGATGACGGGAGCTTTTCGGCCGAGGAAGCCGCATCACGGGAGACGCGGCGTGATATTTTCGAATCTCCGCTCCTTTCCCAGATTCCAAGCAGATGCAAAGGGTTCTACAATTAAGATGTGTCTGCTCGATTCCAGATCCCTGATAAATAAAACTTTTATTCTAAATGACTTTTTAAAACGCATCAGCTGGGAATCATGTTCTTGTGTGAAATGTGGATCCAGGGAGAGTCTGTGCCATTTTATGAACTTATTCCTCCAAATTGCTCTTCTTTAAATACCCCTCGGACTTCGGGGAGTGGTGGAGGGTTGGCTACAGTGTACATGAACTGTTTTCGTTGTCACAAACTACCTCAACCTAGTACCTTCTGTACTTTTGAACTCCAAATCTTTGAGCTTTGGCTTATCTACCGCCCTCCCAAAATGAACATTAACTTTAATAGAGAGTTCTCTGACTTTGTAGCTGGAGTCGCTCTCGAGTATGATATGTTTTTAATTGTTGGCGATTTTAATATTAATTTATGTTGTGAGGCCAAACCCTTGGTTAAGGAGTTTTTAAAGATCATTGACTCATTTAACCTAGTTCAGTGGGTTACTGGTCCAACTCATGAAAAAGGTCATACGCTGGATTTAGTTTTGTCACATGGTTTAGGTGTAAACATTACAAACATTGTCGATCAGGGTATTTCTGACCATTTTCCAGTCCATTTTACATTGGAATTACACGGCTCAGTGGAGAGAACTGCAATGCAAGGACAGAGAAGATTTTTTAATGACAAGACTGTCTCTGATTTTTCTGCTGAATTCTCGGATGTTGATTTTATGGACTCAACTTCTGTCAATGACTTAGCTGATTTTTTTAAATTCTACTTGCTTAAACATCCTTGATACTGTGGCTCCCCTGAAATCTGTGCAGTATAATAAAAAAAATTCTGGAACCATGGCTGAATGAAACCACACGTGCCTGTAGACGGGAGTGCAGGCGTGCTGAAAGGAAGTGGAAGAAGGACAAGCTACATGTGTCTCTACTTGCACTGCGTGACTGTCTGACTGTTTATCAGAACTGTGTGAAACAGGCAAAATCTGAGATCATGTGCAACCTTGTTTCCACCAATAGTCACAGACCGCAGGTTTTGTTTAGTGCTTTTAACAGTATTGTGAACCCCAGCATTGGAAGTAGTTGTATACCTTCTCAAAAATTATGTGACCCCTTTTTGTCTTTTTTTATCGGAAAGATTTTAGAGATTAGATGTTTCATTTTAACATCCTCTATCTTTGATCCAAGTTCTTATCCAGATTGTTTAACATCTTAGTGTCAGTTTCAACCTGTCTCCTTAGGAGTTATCAGTTTTTTGTCCATTATTTAAAACATTCAGTCTGTCCACTTGATGTTATTCCACCTCGTATGTTTAAGCAGGCCTTGGACAGTGCTGCTTCAGCTGTGCACAGACTAACTGTTCTCTTCTCTCAGGGTGTGTTCCGCTGTGTTTTAAACAGGCTATAGTGAATCACCTTTTAAAGAAGCCAAGCCTTGACGCAACTTGCCTATCTGATTACAGACCTATTTCTGGAGAAAGTTGTTTGTGCACAGCTACAGGATTATTTGTCCATACATCACATTTCAGACAAATTTCTGTCGGGGTTTAAAGCACGGCATAGCACTGAAAGTGCACTTCCACGAGTGCTGAATGACTTATTAATGATCACTGATTCTGGCAACCCAGCTGCTTTAATGCTGCTAGACTAATCTGCTGCTTTTGACACCATTGATCATGATATTCTGTTGTCTCAATTAAAGTCTTGTGTTGGTATAAGGGGCACAGTGCTTGATTGGTTTCAGTCTTATCTACAGGACAGGTCATTTTCTGTGAACTTGGGAACTTTTACATCACCACCAGCACCTGTGACTTGTGGTGTTCCACAAGGTTCCATTTTAGGGACAACACTTTTCTCACTGCATATTTTGCCGTTGTCCTCTTTCTTAGCCAGACACAACATTACTTTTCATTGCTTTGCTGATGACCTTCAGATATATCTCCCACTCATCCCAGATTCAGCTGTTTCCTTAATGGCCTGCTTAGCTGATTGAAGCAATGGATGTTAATTAATTTTATGAAATTGGATGACCTGAAGACAGAGATTTTAGTTTTTGGCAGTAGAGACCTTTTAAAGGGTGCAGTGAGCCCACTTGATTCCCTTTCGTATTTTGTAAAGCCTTATGTGAAAAACCTGGGTTTTTTGATGGTTAGTTTAAATTGGACAGACAGATAAGTGCAGTGGTCCATCCTGGTTTTTATCACTTGAGGCAACTTGCAAAGGTTAAGTGCTATTTGCCGGAAACTGTCTTTGAACATGTTATTCATCTCTTTGTCTCCTGTCTACTAGATTACTGCAATTCCCTGTACTATGGATTAGGGCAGGGATTCCCAAAGTGTGGAGTGCGCGAGCTGCCGCTAGGAGGTGCGCGAGGTGAAAAGTGTAATGGCTGCGGAGCTCAGAGAAGTCTGTCATATGTCACCATTAGCGTAGAAAATCATTTGTGGGTGGGCCTAAGAAAAAGTAAGTGGGCACAATAAATGTAATTGAAAACAAGTACATTTTTGCGCGCGCGTGTCCTCCACATGTGCCCTAGCTTCATAATAACAATGCGCCGAGCTTCAGCACTCTGGCCTGCGCACGCCGATATGTTCCGTCACGCGCGCGCGCGTGTCCTCCGCATGTGCCCTAGCTTCATAATAACAATGCGCTGAGCTTCAGCACTCTGGCCTGCGCACGCCGATATGTTCCGTATTTGATCATTTTTAACGGTGTTGGAGAAATATGAAGGTGAGTCATTCTGGTAGATTGTAATTAACACCTGTCTCAGGCAGGTGTTCTGATGTTGTAAACCTCACACACAGAACATTGTGGATGTAACAAAATAACAAGAAATGATTCCCATTCAGGCTATTAACAGCGCGCTGAAGATCTGAAGTTCACAGTGCGTCTGTCAGAGGTCAGATGCGTTCCGGCTGAACCACGGCTCACGGGTGCACAAGTGAGCACATCTGGGCTGGGCAGAAGTCATTTTACAACACTGGTTTAAATAGCGCGAGATGCGGTGACTTGAGCGGCTGTGCCGCGCGCGCGTGCACACACACAGATTCAATAAGCGCACACGATGCTTTAACTCCGGCCCGCTGTCAGACTGAAGGCAGAAATGAACGCTGCCTCCACCGTGATAAAAACTTTTAAGAGGTTATTTTTCATTCAAGGTCAAATTAAGATATTAGCTTCTGGGATGAGTCGGGTCCGCTCCAGCCAGTGACTCCTCATGAACCTGACCACAAGTCCACTGCAGCATTTGTTATTCCAGTCCGCATGACAGCGGATCGCAGATTCAGCCACACCATAAAACCGCAATAAGTCGGTCTGAGGTAAAAGTGAACATCATGGCTATATCTTGTCCCCTATAGACATTTGATTACGCACAAGTAGGTGATCAGCTCAGGTTTACGCAGAGCAGAAGGAAGGAGAGCGCTCTGGCCGCACAGGTTAAACTTTCCTACTTTAAGAAAACCGTTAAATTGCATTGTTTATGTGCTACCTGGGCACTCTAAATATTTATTCAAAATGAAATCAAAGGAAATTGTAATGGTATCGAATGCTTATTACTATTTAAAAAATGAAAGTGATGGGGATTTTTTTAACCCTTTCGGTTTAGCTTGACATCTAATATATATATATATATATATAGCCATGCCCCGATGTGGGGGCTGGGGGGGGGGGGGGGGGGGTGCGTCGACATGGTCGGGACATAGAAGGGGGTGCGCGGCTAAATAAGTTTGGGAACCACTGGATTAGGGCATTCCTCCTTAAACCGCTTGCAACTGGTTCAAAATGCAGCAGCCCGCCTTTTAACAGGTACAAGGAAGCAAGATCACATCTCTCCAGTGCTTGCTTCCCTTCACTGGCTGCCAGTGCATTACAGGATTCAGTTTAAATTGTTGCTTTTTGTTTATAAATCACTTTATGGTCTGGCCCCTCCTTGTATAGATGATTTATTGTCACCCTACACTCCTGCTAGGAATTTGCGGTCGGGCTCACAGTTTTTATTGTCAGTTCCAAAGGCTCGCCAAAAGACGAGAGGAGATGGGGCTTTTTCTGTGGCCGGTCCTACACCCTGGAACAGGCTTCCACTGTAGATCAGGACCTCACAAAATCTGGATGTCTTTAAGCCCTTGCTTAAAACTCATTTATGCAACCTGGCTTTTATGTAGGATGATTTTATTTTGTCATTGTCATTCTTTCTCATTTTTATTGATTTTATAATTGTGTGATGTAATGCTGTTTTTATCCTAACTTGCTAATTTTTATGGTTTTATGGTTTTTAGTTATACTTTCTTGAGATTTTATCTTCTGTGTTGTACAGCACTTTGGGTTGCGGAAGCAATACGTGTGCTTTAGAAATAAATGTGACCCTGACCTTGACCTTTTGCAGATGTTTAGAGTTAATTAGTTGATTCAGATGATTAGGTTAATAGCTCGTTTAGAGAACCTTTTCATGATATGCTAATTTTTTTAGATGGGAATTTTGGGTTTTCATGAGCTGTATGCCAAAATCATCAATATTAGAGACAATAAAATGCTTGAACTATTTCAGTTGTGTGTAATGAATCTAAAATATATGAAAGTCTAATGTTTATCAGTACATTACAGAAAATAATGAACTTTATCACAATATGCAAATTTTTTAGAAGGACCTGTAAATTCTTCTCGAGCCCTCAAAGACTCTTGGTGTGATCAAAAGTCCCTGATGAACCTATTGAACATCCCCACCATTCCTCTCACTGCTCCGCTGCCTGTGGCCTTCCTCAACAGCATTCCCCGCTCATCCATAATCTACAAAATGGTTCTAATTCATCTCCAAGTGTCGACAATCACCACGAGCAGTTGTTTTTCTATGTGTTTCCATCTCCTCAGTCTCCTGTTGTCCTGGGGCACTCCTTGCTTGTTTTACATGAGTCACACATCAGCTGGCAGTAAAGCTGTGTAGATGCGTGGAGCCCACATTGCCTCTAGCATTGCCTCCTGTCCATCCCCCTACAACCCATAACCCTGAACTTGAAACCATCCCTGCCACCTGACCTCACGAGGGTGCCTACGGACTACCATGACCTCCACCAGGTATGTAATAAAGACAAGGCTTCCTCTCTTCCACCACACAGACCCTACAATTGTACTATCAACTTTCTCCATGCTATAACATTGTCTACAACTAGAATTTGTATAATTTGTATATTTGTCTAAACCTGAGAAAGACAGCATGGGGAGTTACATCTCAGAATCACTTGTCTCTGTACAATCCGACCCTCCACATCGCCCCATTGGGGCAGAATTTTTCTTTGTTCCTAAAGATGATGGCTCACTTCACTCCTGTATTGATTACAAAGGTCTAAATCAGATAACTGTTAAAAATAAATATTCTCTATCCCTGCTATCTTCAACCTTTGAACTGGTGCAAGAGTCTACTATCTTCACTAAACTGGATCTTAGAAATGCACACCACCTGGTAGGAATAAGGGAAGGATATGGATGGAAGCGTGCATGCAAAACACCTCTGGGCCATTTCGAATAATTGGTAATGTCTTTCAGGCTTACAGCAGTTTTTCAGTCCTTGGTAAACACGGTACTGGGGGACAGGGCTGGACTGGGACAAAAATTCAGCCCGGGCATTTTGATTGGAGACCGGCCCATCACCTGGTTTTTTTGGAAAAGACATTAAGCCTTACCCTGTTTCTGACACACACCAACGTACACTTTCTTATAGGTAATATTTATGTATCAATCTAATAAACGTAAACCTACACCATCCTTCCTATCCTGGTATTCTAAAAAAGTAGGGTTGGGGGTAAATGATTATTTTTAAAATGATTATTCTGACGATTCTTTTATCGAATAGTTGACTATTCTAATGACTATTTAGATGATTAATCTAGCGATTATTTTTCTATTGCACAATTAATAAAAACCAAAAAATCTTAAATAAATTCCTCCAAAAATTAATAAGTTGTTACTGTAAGAGAATAAACACTACAGGCCTTCCATTTTGTATAACACTGCATTTATTGTGTTGCGGTTGTTTATGTTCTGGTGACGTGTAGAACTTGGGAGTGCAGGCTGCTGCCTGAGAGGTGGTTGGAGACGGAGTGTCTCCATGCTGCTTTGATTTGGTCACTTATGTGCATGAGGCGAGTGGTGTTACGACCCTTCCTGGGGAGTCAAGTGTAAAGGGTTAAATTTACCTAAATATTGCCTTATTTATTATCTCTTGATGTTATTAGTCCTTATTTCTGTGGTTAATTGACAATAGTTCCCTGAAATGTTTCTCCTATTTTAACTGTAAATCCTTCTAGCTGTTATATTTATAACAAGAAACAGATATTCGGACGGAATATTTTCATGTTTATTCGAATATGATTGTGGAACACACCCAGCATCATAATAAATGAAGTAATATTTATGCCAATTTAAGCCTTTATGGGTGACCAGGACACTGTGATCATTTTTTGGCAAGGGAAATTATCATTTGTTGCCATTTTTGAGGTGTTTATGAATGTGGAAGACACCCAGCATCCTGTGATGGCACTAATAACATCAAGAGATAATAAATAAGGTAATATTTTGGTAAATTTAACCCTTTACAGGTGACCAGGACTCTGTGATCAATTTTTGGCAAGGGAAATTATCTTTTTTTTTGTTGTTGCCATTTTTGAGGTGTTTTTGATGACACAGTAGGCAGTATGAGTACAGTAACATCAACAGATAATACACAAAACCCTTATTTGGTCAATTTTAGCCTCCATGAAAATCTGAGCGATTCAATCACTTTTTGGCAAGTAAAATGCCATTTTAGTTGTCTACAATTAAATCATCAATAAAGAATTTAAAGATATTTTGAGGCGTTTCTTATAGGTAAACGGGAGGGTGTAGTTTATTTGGCAAGTGACCAATCTTAATTGTATGTGCTGAAGAGCTTTTATCTTGTTACTTTTAAATAGAGCAACGTAATGTATAGATAGCAACTTACACAGTGTCATTAAAGCCAAAGCTTGATCAGTTTAAATACTTTTTTTCAAGTGAAAATGTGCCCCAAACTAGTTAACTGTGGCTCCATGTCAAGTGGACTAAAGAAAGGAAGGGGAAAAAATTAAATCGCTGGAGAATTGTTTATTTACATTTATACAACGTTTACATTCAATACAGGGTGCCATTTTACATTATTTATTTTTTTAGTATCAAGGCTGTAACATAAAGAAAGCCAGTTCTTACCACAAACCATCTTTCAATAGCAAATATTGCAAAAAGGATTAATATATCCTCATTGTGAACGTTTAAGACAAATAGCAACACTTAAAACAACTTCCGAACTGGGAAAACTAATGTGGCAAGGTGGATAAACGACGGCCCGGGTTGTATTCGATCCCCAGACCTCTGGGGTGAGAGTCATACGCTCTAACCAGTCAGCCAAATGGACATCCCCTTGGCCAAGTAGCCAGGGTGCAAGATCAATCAAGACATTGTGACAGGATGCTCACACTGCCACATCTTCCTCCCTCTTTCCACAAGCACGTCCTCGTGCTCCCGCGCAGGGTGCCACAAACACTGCCACACTAATATCCGCGATAAACATCTGTTTAAGTACCGGAAGAGGTTATCTTTGCTTTCTGAATGTCCATATTGCTGCTGAGTTTTAGGGCGAAATCCTGGGGAATTTTGTCTAGAAATGCAATTACCTAACCGTGCGCGATCCCGCGGTGGCTAATCATTTTTTGGCAGCGAAACGATTAATGGCACAACACCGGCTCGGGTTTCTCCTCCTCCTCCCTCTTTTCTTCTCTAACCTGTCGCTGGGCTGAGGCTCCATCACTTCCTAAATTGATTTTACTTGAACCTTCACTACCAAACAACTGTGAGATTTTAACACATGTGCCAGCATCAGCCTGAAGGGCCAGTTTCTTTTTTAGTCGAATTTTCTCCGCTCCTGCTTTCCGTTTTTTGTTCTCCATTTTGTAAAGCTCGTCTGTCTGTTTACTGAGATTCACAAACAACTGGCGGGTGCATCAGACCTCTGGCTATTGGTCCAGCCCAGAGTGTATTATTACCAATTGGCCAATCCACCAACTTTTACGAGGCGTCGCGTGGGGCGGCGCGGGCAAGTTGTCCGCAACAACTAGAGACTAGGGAAAAAAAAAAAAAAAAAACAGACACCGGCCCATAAAAGATGAAAGGGTCGGCCCAGCGGGCAGTTGCCCGCTATGCCCTATGGTCAGTCCAGCAGTGCTGGGGGATTACATAAATAAGTTTGTGACTGTTTATCTTGATGATAGTCTCATTTTCTCAAAGAAGACCTCTAAGCACCATCAGCACGTGTGAGCAGTCCTGCAAAGGCTCCTGGAACCACCTTTATGTGAAAGCGGAGAAGTGTGAATTTCACGTTGCCACTGTGAAGTACCTGGGTTTTATTCTGGAGAGCGGGCGGCTTAAGGTGTATCCAGAAAAGGTACAAGCTGTTCTCGAGTAGCTGACTCCCACAACCAGGAACTCTGGTCTTGGTCTTGTTTTTCTTCCTGACTCTTGAGTCTTAGCTTACAGTGAAGAGAAGTGAAAGCCGACAGAGATCTCTGTTGGTAGGATTTCACTCTGCATCTGCCACAGATCATTACGACTGGTACCAGTCAGTAAATCAGGCTTGTTTCTGATGAGAGTTTGACTCCACCAAGGCTGCCCTTTGTCACCAATTCTGTTCATAACTTTTATGGACAGGCAAGGTGTTGAGGGAATCTCTCTTGGTGGCCTAAGGATCAGATATCTCCTTTTTGCAGATGATGTGGCCCAGTTGGCTTCATCAGAGCGTGATCGCCGGCTGTCACAGGAGCGCTTCGCAGCCGAGTGTGAAGCAGCTGGGATGAGAATCAGCTCCTCTAAATCATTGCATTGTTGCATTAATGTTTTACCAAGATCTTGCATTGATGATGGTTAGGGTTAATGTGAATATTAAGCATGATGTCTCATGCTCCCTGAACCACTCTTTCACTATCTGAGCCTGATGAATCCTGACATTGTCATCTTGGAATATGGCTGTGCCATCAGGGAAGATGAAATAACCTGATCATTCAGGATATTCAGGTAGTCAGCTGACCTCATTCTTGGAGCACATCCTGTTGCTGAACCTCGACTTGACCAACTGCAGCAAGCCTAGATCATAGCACTGCCCACACAGGTGTGTACAGTAGCCACAAGGCATGATGGGTGCATCCCTTCATCTGCCTCTCTTCTTACCCTGATGCACCATCACTCTGGAACAGGGTCCATCTGGACTCATCAGACCACATGACCTTCTCATTGCTCCAGAGTCCAATCTTGATGCTCCCTAGCAAATTGAAGCCTTTTCTACCGATTTGCCTCACTGATTAGTGGTTTTCTTATGGCTACACAGCTGTTCAGTCCTAATCCCTTGAGCTCCCTTCACACTGTGCATGTGGAAATGCTCTTAATTTCACTATTAAACAGCCATGAGTTCTACTGTTGTTTTTCTTTGATTAAATTTCACCAAACGCTGAAGTCATCGCCAATCACGATCATTCAGGATTTTTTTCCCAGCTACATTTCTTCCTCAAAGAAGACATGTGCCCAGTGTCCTTCCAGTTTATAATCCTGTATTAATGTGATCATTTCTGCAGCCTCCTTATAAGTTCTCTCCGCTCAATGCATGCCAATGATTTGACGCTTCTCAGAATAACATGGTTGTTTAAAAATAAGAAGCAAGTCATTGCAGCAGTTGGGGTTAAATAACTTGTTGCCAACTGAAAGATAATCACCCATGCAGACAGCTCCCATTTCTGGATAAGCAGTTCTATTGGTCAAGGTTCCCACCACACAATCAACGTCACACGGACATGCAGATTAGGTCTGTATTGAGTCTGTCAGTCTAGACAAATTCTAGAAATCTGCTGGACGGGGAAACCATGGCCATTGTTTGGATGTCTAAATATGACCCTGCTTGGATGTCAAAATAACGTGAAAAATTTTGAACCTTGGGTTGGGGCGCTTTTCACGTCTAAAACAGGTGCAAAAAATAACATTAAAAATATTGTTGCTCGCAGCTCAGAGACGTCGTACTGACGTCTTTTCCAGGTTATTTTCACACATCCAGTTTCGGTCCTCTGAATGTGCAGACTGTGACCCCAGTTGACGTCTTTCATCAACATCTTGTGGACCTCTGGTATTGACGTATACATGACCTCCAGATATGGGCTAAAGCTGGTCCAAAGGGGGTCGTTTTGGACGTCCTTTCAACAAAATATTGTTACTTAGCTTTAAACATATTTTATACTATCATTAATATGAAATAGAAATAAAACATGATTGATAATTTGAATAAACTGATAATTTGAATAAACTGAGGTATTCAATATCTATCTGAGGTATTTTATATCTGTCTGAGGTATTTTATATCTGTCTGTCTGTCTGTCTGCTTCTACCTAAAGCTATACTTTGTATAAACAGATATTAACAGAAATTTTATAACACAGAATAAAACACTCCTTGTTAAGTGACAATTAACATGTCAATAATGTGTACAATTTTGTGATGTTAGCACATGAGTTTGAGCTCAGACATCTGCTCGCTCCGCAGAACTTCCTGACACCACAGCTAAATCTTGGCCATCGTTTCTCCCTCTGGCTTGTCTCTGGGGCGTGCAGCAGACTCATAACTGTATGGTTGTGGTTCACCGTAAATATAATTATAAACATGCACCAGAGATGTGGTGGAGCCTCTCAAGAATGCATCATTAATGTTAAATTAAGCATTTGATCAACAGGTGTGTGTGTGAGAGTGTGTGTGGTAAATGAGAAGAATATTGAATAAGATTGGTGGGCTTGATTTACTTGTGTAGTATGTTTTGTGTACCTGTCATTCCAGCAAGTCAGGTGTTCATAAACCTGTCTAAAATTAGCATAAATGTTACAAGAATGAACAATCTAATTTTGACTAGTGCCCATATGAGGAAGACCTGATGGTGTAAATACAAGACGTCCAGAAGACGTTTAAAAAAATATGTCATCTGGCGTCACAGTCTGCACCGTGAGAAGACCAAAACTGGACGTGCAGAAACGACCTAGAAAAGAGGTTACCACAATGTGTCGGGGTGACCGTCCACAGCGACCTAATTTGGCCCAGAATTAGTCCCTATCTGGACTTCCTGAGGATGTCAGTACAGGGTGTTCAGGAGATGTGAATGAAAATACGCCATCGGGCATCAGTCTGCACCTTCAAGGGACCAAATCCGGACGTGCAGAAATGACCTGGAAAGGACGTCACTGCGACATGTCTGGGTGATGTACAAAGGATGTCCACAACAACCTCATTTGGACCAGAATTAGACCATATCTGGCAACTTTATAGAAGTAAGATTTTTTTAAAGGCAGAGGAGATACTTACTGGATTCTAATGGAGGGTGGGAGGTATCGGGGATTCTTGGGATATCACTACAAAACAGAAAGCAGCAAAACATCACTCTCTTGAGTTAACATTTAGATCAAAGGAAATGACATTGGAAATGCAACGGATAATAAAGCATGTGACAGCATTTTAACAGAAATAAAGCAGCAGTGTAACGTTCTCCTGATGCTCAGATGAAAAATGATCATGTGGTTCAATGACTTGGAGAACCAACAGGAAGATGGGAGGCATGCCACTTTCAGGACTCCAGTGTTTGGGAGAGGCTTTGACATATTGGTGAAGGTTGTGTCATGAGGTGAAATAATAATGGATGAAAACAAGCAGTTTGGTTCTGCTAGCAGCACCATTGTTCCTTCTCTTCCCCATCCATAGATGCAAAAGCTGAGAGATATGTGAAGCACTTATCAGATTAGTTTTATATACTTGGAACTTCTCCTCCTTGAACCGTCATCTTATCGTGGTGGAGGAGTTTTAGTGCCCTAATGATCCTAGGAGCTATGTTGTCTGGGGCACTTTGTGCCCCTGGTAGGGTCTCCCATGACAAATTGGTCTTAGGTGAAGGGTGAGACAAAGAACGGTTCACAGGATCTTTCATGGAGGTAAAGTCAAAGAGTCGGCGTACCCGGCCCGGAGGGATACCGGGGTCCCACCCTGGAGCCAGGCCTGGGGTTGGGGCCCGTGAGCGAGCGCCTGGTGGCTGGGCTTTCACCCATGGGGCCCGGCCGGGCCCAGCCCAAACCAGATACATGGGCTCATCCAACTGTGGACCCACCACCCGCGGGAGGAACATGAAGGGTCCGGTGCAATGTGGATCGGGTGGCAGACCAAGGCGGGAGCCTTGGCGGTCCGATCCCCGGACAAGAAAACTGGTTTTTGGGACATGGAATGTCACCTCGCTGGCGGGCAAGGAGCAGGAGCTTGTGGCAGAAGTTGAGCGGTACCGGCTAGATATAGTCGGACTCACCTCGACACATAGCATTGGCTCTGGAACCCAAGTCCTTCAGAGGGGTTGGACACTCTCCTTTGCTGAAGTTGCTCCGGGTGAGAGGCGGAGGGCTGGGGTTGACTTTTTGTTAGTCCCAAGACTCTCTGCCTGTGTGTAGGGGTTTACCTCGGGGGACGAGAGGGTAGCTTCCCTGCGCCTTCGGGTCGGGGAACGGGTTCTGACTGTTGTTTGTGCTTATGGGCCAAATATCAGTTCAGAGTACCCACCCTTTTTGGAGTCCCTGGGACAAGTGCTAGATAGTACTCCATCAGGGGGACTCCATTGTCCTGCTGGGGGACTTCAATGCTCACGTGGGCAATGACAGCTTAACCTGGAGGGATGTGATTGGGAGAAACGGCCCGCCTGATCTGAACTCGAGTGGTGTTTCGTTATTGGACTTCTGTGCAAGCCACAGTTTGGCCATAACGAACACCATGTTCAAACATAAGGATGCCCATCGGTACACTTGGTACCAGGGCAGACTAGGTCGCAGGTCAATGATAGACTTTGTAGTCATATCATCTGACCTGCGGCCGTATGCTTTGGACACCCGAGTGAAGAGAGGAGCGGAGCTGTCAACCTGGTGGTGAGTTGGATCAGATGGCAGGGGAAGATGCCGCGCAGACCTGGCAGACCCAAACGCATAGTGAGGGTCTGCTGGGAACGCCTGGCAGAAGAACATGTTAAGACGGTCTTCAACTCCCACCTCCGGCAGAGCTTTGACCGCATCCCGAGAGCAGTGGGGGACATTGACTCCGAGTGGGCCTTGTTCCACTCTGCGATTGTTGAGGCGGCTGTTGCTAGCTGTGGTCTCAAGGTGGCCGGTGCCAGTCGTGGTGGCAACCCCCGTACCCGCTGGTGGACACCAGAGGTTCGGGGAGCCGTCAGGCTGAAGAAGGAGGCCTACAGGGCGTGGCTGGTCTGTGGGTCTCCGGAGGAAGCAGACAGGTACCGGATAGCCAAGCGGGGTGCAGCAGTGGCAGTTGCCGAGGCAAAATCTCCGGTGTGGGAGGAGTTTGGTGAGGCCATGGAGAAAGACTATCGATCGGCTCCAAAGAGGTTCTGGCAAACTGTCCGGCGCCTCAGGAGAGGAAGGCAGCAACTCACTCACACTGTTTACAGTGGGGATGGGGAGATGCTGACATCAACTGAGGCTATAGTCGGACGGTGGAAGGAATACTTTGAGGAGCTCCTCAATCCCACCTATGCGCATTCCGAGGAGGAACCAGAGCCGGGAGACCTGGGGATGGACTGTCCAATCTCGGGGGCAGAAGTTGCTGAGGTAGTCAAACAACTACACAGCGGCGGAGCCCCGGGGACGGATTAGGTTCATCCTGGGTATCTCAAAACTGTGGATGTTGTAGGGCTGTCATGGTTGACACATCTCTGCAACATTGCGTGGTCATCGGGGGCAGTTCCTGTGGAGTGGCAGACCAGGGTGGTGGTCCCCATCTTTAAGAAGGGTGACCTGAGGGTGTGTTCCAACCATTGGGGGATCACACTCCTCAGCCTCCCTGGGAAGGTCTACTCCAAGGTACTGGAGAGGAGGGTCTGATCGATAGTTGAATCTCAGATTGAGGAGGAGCAATGTGGTTTTCGTCCTGGCCGTGGAACTGTGGACAAGCTCTATACCCTTGCAAGGGTGTTGGAGGGGGTATGGGAGTTTGCCCAACCAATCCACATGTGCTTTGTGGATTTGGAGAAGGCTTATGACCGTGTCCCCAGGGGCACCCTGTGGGGGACGCTCCAGGAGTATGGGGTGAGTGGCTTTCTGTTAAGGGCCATTCATTCCCTTTACCAGAGGAGCGTGAGTTTGGTCCGCATAGCCGGCAGTAAGTCGGACCTGTTCCCGGTGAGGGTTGGACTCCGCCAGGGCTGCCCTTTGTCACCGGTTCTGTTAATTACCTTTATGGACAGAATTTCTAGGCGCAGCCTTGGTGTGGAGTGTGTCGAGTTTGGTGGCAGGAGAATCTCGTCTCTGCTTTTTGCGGATGATGTGGTCCTCCTAGCTTCATCCAGCTCTGACCTTCAGCTCTTGCTGGGTAGGTTCGCGGCCGAGTATGAAGCGGCTGGGATGAGGATCAGCACCTCCAAATCTGAGACCATGGTTCTCGACCGGAAAAGGGTGGCTTGCCACCTCCGGGTCGGGGGAGAGGTCCTACCTCAAGTGGAGGAGTTTAAGTATCTCGGGGTCTTGTTCACGAGTGAGGGTGAGAGGGATCGGGAGATCGACAGGCGGATTGGTTCAGTATCTTCAGTGATACGGATGCTGAGCCGATCTGTCGTGGTGAAGAGGGAGCTGAGCCAGAAAGCCAGGCTCTCGATTTACCGGTCGATCTACGTCCCAATCCTCACCTATGGTCATGAGCTTTGGGTAATGACCGAAAGAACAAGATCGCGGATACAAGCGGCCGGAATGAGTTTCCTCCGTAGGGTGGCCGGGCTCAGCCTTAGAGATAGGGTGGGGGGCTCGGACATTCGGGAGGGACTCGGAGTAGAACCACTGCTCCTCCAGATCGAAAGGAGCCAGTTGAGGTGGTTTGGGCATCTGGTCAGGATGCCTCCTGGACACCTCCCCGGGGAGGTGTTTCGGGCATGTCCTGCCGGCAGGAGACCCCCGGGTCGACCCAGGACACGTTGGAGAGGTTACATCTCCAATTTAGTCCAGGAAAGCCTTGGGGTCCTGCCGGAGGAGCTGGTGGAGAAGGCCGGGGAGAGGACGGTCTGGAGCTCCCTAGTTGGGATGCTGCCCCCGCGACCCGGACCCGGATAAGCGGAGGAAGACGACGACGATACTTGTAACTTCAGCTGTTTTTTATGTCAGAGGCATTGCAACAGTTCTGCTAAAAAAATTAACATTTACTTCTACGGTTGTACACATCACACAATAAAACTTATTTTGGGAGAAATGTGTTGGAAAGTCAAACTACCAACCAAACACCCTGCCCCTTTGAGACCTTTTAGGTAAACTGTTGTCGAGATAATTATTCTTATTAATAAAAGATGTGTGAAACATGTCTGTTATTAGTAATATGATCAGGAACATACAGGTAAAGATAGGAACAAACGAATGGAACATGTCAGTTTGGAGCAGTGAAGATGGGTTTGCACCCCTACTGATTATGTGTTTGGTTTACTGTCTGCTTGGTGAGGAAAGAGTCTACTTATGGCATGAGACATTGTTGATCTGTTTCCAGCTTGGACTAACACAAATAAGTAATAAACCTTTAAGTGGAACCCTGAAGCTATGCTTCTTGGGTAGTTGGGCTGATTCTCCTATGGAAAAGCAGTTCTGGCTTTGGGGCCAAACTAAGCACAAATCAGAAAATGAAGAGACAACACTACTTCTTGGTTATTGAAACTGGTTTTAGAAACATTGAGCTTTACTTGCTAGGGAAGAATTTGAGTTGAGCTGGGTGGGACCAAATAGGATAAATAATTAGGATCCTCTGAACGCTCAGCAGGGGTCTATAGCAGCAATATTTTAGAAAGAAAATAGACTATATTATTCAGCTTGGGTGAGAGACAGTGAACAGCAGTTGGTTTAATTGTGGGTGAGACAATGGGGTTAAGGATTCTGGTGGAAGTGCTTCTGTGGAACACTGAAATGTGCTCCATCTGACAGCAGTGTGACCTGGGAAGAACACACCTGCGCAAGATCATGGGTAGAAAAACAATTTATTTGGAATAGTTGACCAGGTCCCTCTCATTAAAGGTGGAACAGGAGATGTTTTATTATTGTTCATGCAAGCTGCTTTTTGAATGTACACAAGTCTGACATCCAACTCTCTTACTGCAGGCTTTCCCCAATGTTTTCCCCAATAATTAAGATTGATGAGGCTATTCCAGGATTGTGCATTTCAGAAGTCATTCATTTTTGACCAAAATTGTATTTGTTGGTTGCCACTGGTGTGTGAAGAGCATTTCAAACAATATAGAAAAAAGTGCTCGAGAAACATCATCCACTCCATCGTTAAAAATGGGAACAAGAGGATGTGTTTCAACTAGAGAGTGAGAGTCCAACTCCGAGTTCAACCTCTGATCCAGCAGGAAACGTGGGGTTTTCATCCCAGTGATGGAGGGGTTTTCCAAAATCACACTCAAAGCAATGGCTTTCATAGAGCCCTCTAGAGGGGACTTTATAGGTATTGGGTTTGGAGCTTACGAAGGGTCATTCAATTCTCGTATAGCCACAATAAGAATTGGTTCACATAGCCACGGTTACGCCTGAGTTGTTTCCAGCAAGTGTTTGACTACACCAGGTTTTCCAGTGGTCCCTGATTCCGATTATAGCCTTTAAAGACAGATTTTTAGTTGCAGCCAAGGAACAGAGACCCTCTGAGACTGTATTAGATCATGTGATCCTGTTGGCTTCATCAAGCTTGAATATCCAACAGGCTGATGTGGGAAAGACCAGCATGTGTAAGTCTCAGGACATGGTCCTTAACTTGAAAACTCAAGGTCCAGGTTGGGACTTCTACCAATGCGCAATGGTTAGCACTGTTGCCTTGCAGCACGAAGGTTGCAGATTCGAAACTCGGCTGCGGCCTTTCTGTGTGGAGTTGCATGTTCTCCCCATGCATGCGTGGGTTTCCTCCGGGTGCTCCGGTTTCCCCCACAGATCACAACATGCCTTATAGGTTATAAATTGTAAGTCGCTTTGGATAAAAGCGTCTGCTAAATGAATAAACTTAAACATAAACATAAACCTAAGCAGAGGTAGTTCAAGTGTCTTGGAGCCTTTAAGAGTGTAGAACGATGCAAATTAGCAGCATGTGGTGTAAGATGGAAACTTTCAAATTATCATGTATTCCACCTTCCAACCTTCGCCTATGGTCTTGAGGGTAAAGCTTGTTTCACACAGAATGTGGTATGGAGAAGGTCTGGGTTCCTTACAGACTGCCATTCACACTGAACATCTCTGAATGTCTCGCTTCCTGTTTGGCTCATGAAATTTCTTTACCTTCATGACAATCAGCATGTGGCATTTGGAAAAATAGACTCTGTGTTGAAACTTTCCATAGCTCCGCATCCAGATCAGAGCTGCACCGTAGCCGGTTGAATGCTCTGATTGGACTCAGTGATGTTTGAGCGGAAGACGCTCTGAAACTGAACCACATTCTGTGTGAAAAAGGTTTAATGACCAAGAAGGTAAAACTTTGATTTAAAGCAGATTCCTTCTGAGAGGTTACGGTGAAGCAGAGTTGATGTAGCCTGGCAAGCCAGACTAAATAAATGCATTATTTAGTCTGGCCACGCTCCATTGACGGCTCTCGGTTGTGGGGCGGGTTCTACCGTTGTCTTTCAAATGATCTCCTCATTCCACTGGACAATGAATGTGACATCTTGTTTCACTCTGTTGCATCATCCCACCCACCAGGCATATAGAGTGCCCTGATTGGCCCACAAAGCGGATAAAGCTCTGTGATTTGTTCACTAAGCAGATAGAGCACTATGATTGGCCCACCATTATGGACCAATCGCAGCTCTTTATGTGTTTGAAACCCCTCTAGAGAGCTGTGATTGGCCAGCCAGAATGCTGTTGGGGCTGCAGAGGTCAGTGGAGCATTCCTAGACCAAACTTTGCAAAGCAAGAATTTGGTCTAGTTCACTCTCATCTGCAGCAAAATGAGCCAGCTTGGGAGGTTGGAGTATCTGGCAAGAACGCTCTCTGGACACCCGCTAAGGGCCGAGCTTCAGGGGTGGAAAATATGCAGGTTAAATTTAAAGTAATGTTATTTCTCATTTGAATCTCATTCAGCAGCTTTTCTTTTTTATTTGAATTTAATATTAAGCTGATAAGTGTTTCAATGACCATGACAATTGTTTCACTGGAGCCATTTTGGATCTCATCAGCTTAACTTTGGAAAGCAAGCTATTTTAACAAAAGTTGTGTTTTGATCAATTAGCATCCCAACTAAAAAAGTGTAGTTTAGTCCATCGAGTCATCCATTACAGCACCAGCACAGCAAAATAAATGAAAAATAAAACTTTTTAAGGACCTGAAAATAAATGCAAAATGAAAACTGTAAGGAGGACAAAAAAAGAGGATTACTTACTGATATTTTCTATACACCCTTCACGAGTGTTTGGAGAGAAAGTATCACATTCAAATTTTTTCTCAGCAGTATGAAGTCAAATGTGAAGGTAATAACAAAATGCAAGAGGGACCAGCAGCATTACCTCTAATAAAGTCTAATTCTGTGTGCGATTCAACAAACACTAAATCTGAATCTGACTTCACCTGAACTGTTTAGTTTAGTAAGTCTTTAAAATTGTGTGATTTACTTTTTCAAATTTGTTTGCAGCAGTCATGCTTTCCCAACAGGGAGCCTGGTCGGCTCAAGGGTCCCCGGAAGAGCAAAACAATGAATGCAAGACGAAACTAAAATAGCTATTTTCTAATCCGCTTTACGCCCTGGATCACACATATGTTGTACTTATATTTAAATGAAAACTAATGATGGATGTTTCGACCATGCCAGTCACAGACTTTGAGATTCATCAACTTGTAAAAGTTCCTAATTAGCATGACTACACACCAGACATGGACTTGTCGCGTTGGTGACCACAGAATCTCCTCTCCCCAAAGTAGCTGCTACTGAGCACACGGCCAGATTCATGGTGGTTCTTTCCTCCTGAGGGAAGGATTTGGTGTTTGCTGAACTTACAGCCCTTTTCCCTCAGTTTTCTCCGTGTCTTCTTCGATAACATCATTTTCATGAGGCGCATTTGAAGTCCTGGGCTTATTTTCACACGAAACCTAAAATAACGTTTCCCCCGTTCAAAAATAAGCACTTTCTTGGTATCAAAAAGCATCTTTTAAATTCACTGACATCATATGTGAAATCCATGGCACATAACAAGCGGAATTAGAAAATAGTGTTTTTAGCCGTGTTGACTTGCATTCATGTTATCGTTCTTCCGGGGAAACATGATGCGGAAGTAGATGGGCATGGCTTAGGCTCCCTATATATTGTTTTAAAAGAAAACGTTGCCTTATGTTTAAACTATTCAATTTAATGCGGCACATTTTCACTATCTCATTAGTTCAATGCATTTTTATGCAAACGAGGAATAGTTTAAAGTCTAATGAAAATAAAATTATCTTTAATCTTAAAAATCAAAACTACCTTATGAAACTTTTAATTTCATAGAATCCCTACCAACAAAAAAGGATTCAAGTCATTATGAGCGCTGCTGCCGTGATTCCGGGCTGAACGATTTCAGGAAAAGGTTCAATTTGAATTTTTCTGTCAGTAATTGCAGATTCAATATGATTGATGATTTTCTTCAAATCAAGCTTCAGCACAAAGTTTACAATGTATTTCTACAATCTGGGCAAGAAATGGCATCGTTACATCACAGGTACTAATTGGAGCGTTTTCTGGATCGCCTGAATGCTGGAGGAGGAGGAGGACAGAGAGGGGAAACCGAGTGGGAGCAGCTAATTGGGCCTAAAAGATGACCACAGCCTTAGCAACGGCACAAAAGACAAATTCCAGAAAACTGGTCCCCATTAGGTTGTTCAGCCCTAGTTCTAATGTCATCTTTCACTTCCATCACAATCTTTGAATGAGTTTACAAACTGGTTTGTATGTCTTTATTATTACACCTTTATTCTATCAAACATGTAAGTCCCCGTCTTAAAGGGGACCGCTGCTTCTGATCCGATACACAACTACACCTGTAAAACCACACTCATAACCCAAACCAATGGTTAGGTTTACTTCCCGACTCACCCAATTGGCCTGGACACCACCAACTCCACCTGAGGCTCAGACTGAGACTCCAAGATGATGTTATACACTTCCTTCATTGTTGCGCCCGGCAACAGCTTCCCATTCCATTGCAAAACTTCATCCCCTGAAACCAGACATTCACGTACAGAACATGTGCTGATGTTAAACACTCACCTCATTCCGTACAACAGCTGGATGTGATGCGTGTCTACTTTTATTCCATATTGTATTAAAAAAAACATGCTTACGAAGGCCCAAACAACAAGGTTTAACAGTACACAAAACTATTACTAAAACACATAAATCAACATAAAAATGCAACTTATAGACATTTGCAGAAATGTTTTTTTTTCCAGCAGTGCTGGTTCAGTGTGTACCTGCTCTGAGATGTCCCACCACTTCAGCCAGACTTCCTTTCTTCACTTTGGTGATGAAGGCACCTAATCTCCCTGACTCAGTGACTCTGCCTCCCACCACCTCCAGAGAAACACACACCAAGGAGGTCTGATTTAAAATCACATAAATCACATTGTAAATATTATACTCGACAAATGATGGTGCCCCTGACCTTTAGCCCGAGCAAAGCACCGGCCTCTTTAGGTATGGTGGTGCTCCTCTTACTGAGAGTGATGTGTCCAATCAGATGGTCTCCCTCCTTGGAAGGCTGCCAGGTTACAGGATGCTACAGAGAGTTTGACAAAGATTACCACATGTGGGCACTCAATGACAGACTCACAAATATAAACACATAAGCTAGAAAATTCAAATACACTTAGTCTTGATCAAAATCAAAACATGCACACTCCGTCAGATGTAACCAACACAGACATAAACACAACATGTAAAAAAAAAAACACCAAAACCCCAGCCCGGGCAAGATGCTGGCCCCCTCCACACAGTGAAGGGAAGAATGTGTCGACATTACTGCATGTGCTTCAGAATTGATCACGATACAGATTTTAGGCCATATCGCCCATTCCTAGTAAACATGAAACAGGCTGAAGCCCAAACACCATAACGGATGACAAATACAGACAAAACAGTGACTCACGTGCCATCCAGTGGGGTCGTGTGGGTAACACTCCCAGTCTCCTCCTACAAGACAAAAATACATTGTGATGAACTGAAGTTGGAGCAGCAAACACACACACACACACACACACACACACACACACACACACACACACACACACACACACACACACACACACACACACACACACAGTACAAACAATACAATAACTCAAAAAAAACTAACATACACTCTAACACACAAATACTCCGATCTCATAACTCACTCACAGAAAGAAAATTAATGTGTATCTCAAATTTGTAGAATAAACAAACAGAAAGACAGTTAGTACAATTTAGGCTCCAGACTAAAACATTGGTACCATTCAGTCACTGACGGAAGAACCAGAAATACCTTGAAACTGACAAAAATAATAAATATAAATTCTATGAAATTTACCCAATGAAAGTCAGGCATTGCTTTTCAACCGTGCTTCAGTGGAATGATTAAAAAAATAAAGTGATGAACGGGCCTGGACAAAAATGATGCTACCCCAACTTCATATTTTGTTGCACAACCTTTTGAGGCGATGCTGCATTTAAATCGTTCCTGTAACTGTTAATACGACTTCTGCTCCTCTCAGCAGGTATTTTGGCCCACTCCTCATGAGCAATCTGGTGTTTCAGGTTTGAAGGGCGCCTTTTCCAGACGGCATGTTTAACTCCTCCTAAAGATGCTCAAAAGGCTCGAGGTAAGGACTTAGAAGGCCCCTTTAGAATATGCGATGTTTTCCTCTTAGCCACACTTGGGCGTTCTTAGCTGTGTCATCGTCCATCGTATGACCGATAACTGAGACCAAGCTTCCTGACACTGGCCAGCACATTTCTCTCTAGAAGGCCTTCATAGTCTTGAGATTTCATTGTACCCTGCACTGATTCAAGAAACGCTGTGCCAGATGCAGCACAACAGCCCCTGAACATAACACAGCCTCCTCCATGTTTCACAGTAGGAAAAGTTTACTTTTCTTGATGTGCTTCATTTTTTCGTCTGTGAACTTAGAGCTGATGTGTTTTGGCTCCCTTGGTTCCATTGTTGTCTCACCTGCCCATAGGACATCCTCCCAGAAGCTTTCTGAATTGTCAACATGTAGTTTGACATATTCCAGCCTGTTTTTTTGTTTTTTTGTGATTTGATTTCAACAATGGTGTCCTCCTTGGTCATCTCCCATGTAGTCCACTTAGGCTCAATCAACAATGGATGGTGCAATCTGACACTGATGTTCCTGGAGATTGAAGTTCAACTGGGATCTCTTTAGAGGTTTTTCTGGGCTCTTTTGTTACCTTTCGGATTATCCATCTCTTTGATTAGTCATCAATTTTGCTTCTGTGGTCACAATCAGGGAGGTTGGCTACAGTCTCATGGGTCTGAAGTAACTCTAGTCACAGGAACATCCAGCTGCTTGGAGATGGTCTTATAGCCTTTACCTTTAACATGCTTGTCTACAATATATTTTTTTTAATCGCCTGAGTCAAGCCAAGTAAATTCATTTTTTATTTGTAAAGCCCTTTTACACGCCCAGGTGGGAGAACAAAGTGCTGGACACATCATGGAACAATCACATGCACAACCAGTGGCGGGTCATCCATAGGGGGCGCTAGGGCACCGCCCTACAGGTCTCACAGGAAGAAAAAGAAGATAGGAATCACAAAACATTAAAAAAAAATACATGAAAATTAAACGGAACGATGTCTACATCATACAGACTGTAGTGCTGTGTATAATCTGCATTTAAGTGTAGTTTAAAAATGTTATTTACACTTTTACCACTACTGAATCCTCTTGTGATGTATTTACTGTTACTTTTAGCTGCCGCAGACTCTACCATAGACCTACGCTAACTGACTATAGTAGAGCCTTTGGTCGCAGGGACACAAACCCTGCAAAGTCATGCTCAGAAGACCGGCAGGGCGGAGTCTCAGCTCAGACCAAGAAAGAACTGGAAATTCTCCACAGTTAACCATCCTCGGTTGTTGTAGAGCAGCTGAGGACACCTTCTGGAGTTTTGTTATTGTGAAGAACCAGAAAATGTTTGAATGTGTCATCAGAGACTTTTGAACATGCTCCTGTACGTAAAAAATTGATTATTTTTATTATAACATGGATTATTATGACCTTAAACCAGCAAAGGTAGGAAATTGGTGAATATTAAGCAGTTTCTGGAACTATTTAGCTGTTAATGCCTGTAGGAGTGATGCGTAAGAATGGTGATATGGCGTCCCCTGGTGGTGATATATGGATAGTGCATCTAAGTCGCCCCAACCACAAATTTCAGACTTAATTATTAGAATTATGAGCGATGAGGCTCATAAACATGAACACCTATCTAATCCATGTTTCTCCTGAAAACCTTTTGTTTTTTACTAGAAATATGATGAAATAATGATTAATTATTTAAGTTTTTGCCACCTTATGTTTAGTGAGCATTTTTATATTCTTTTTTTCTGCTTGCTTGAAGAATTTTGCTGCTGGTTTAAAAAAACAGGAATGTGACTCGACATTACTAATATCTGAAAGATTTTTTTTTCAAATAAACTGTCATTTCTTTTATTTAGCTGCCCATAAACCATAATTTTGTAAGGAAGCAAATGGAAAAGAAATGTGTCAATAGTAAAAATGTATTAAAAGACCTTGTTATTCATGCACACCTGTTAAATTGCACCCCACCCCAAAAAAATAAAAATCACCAGCTGCCACTGTGCATGACAATAGCTCTAAAATAAAATAAAAACTGAATAAAATAGTACTTAAAAGAGACGGTAAGTGCAAATTTCATCTCAACCAACTTGTAGGAGTCATTTATGTATTATTTCAGTTGCATTATACCTAAGATAGGAGGCAGCCCAGCTGATCGGTTGTAGCCACACCTGCTTATTTAAGCTGCGAGAGATCAGTCTCAGGTGTTGCTGAGACAGAGCGCAAGCAGTTTTTACTACGTGGCCAGGACTGGGTGGCTGAGTGACCAGGATTACGTGGGCTGTCACTGGGGCAAGTAAACATGAAGAAACTGCTGTGTTAAGCATAACTGTGTTAACTGGATCATGGAAAGATGAAAGAAGACAAAGAAACAAACATAGTAGGAGTACATTCAAGCTGCAGGTTCTTTAAACACGCATAAGACCACCGTCCACATCAGTAACCAGTATGGCTAAGGAATGGGGCTCTGGCATTACAATACAAATACTAAAGAGTAATAATGCGTGTTCAAACATGACTTAAAGGATGCGGGGGGTGGAGCCTGCCTAATATTCATGGGCAAAATGATAAATGGCCTGTATTTGATATAGCGTCTTCTAGAGTTCTGGAACCCCCCAAGGTGCTGTACAACACAAGCACTCATTCGACCATTCATAGACACATTCACACCCTGGTGGTTATGAGCTACGTTGTAGCTACAGCTGACCTGGGGCGCACTGACAGAGGCGAGGCAGCCGAACAAAGGTGCCATTGGTCCCTCCGACCACTACTGGCAGGCAAAGGGGGTTAAGTGTCTTGCCCAAGGACTCTTGTGTCCCAAATGCAACAGACTGAGCAGGGCTCAAAACTGTAACCTTCTGATTACAAGGCGAGCACTAAACTACTGTGCCCCCGTCGCCCCGAGACAACGCATGCAAGGTATTCCACAGAGTTGGAGCCATTTTTGGAAAATGCGTCATGCACTTGAGACCGGTGTTGCCAACTCAGCGACTTTGTCGCTGTTCCTAACGACTTTTTGACCCCCCTCAATGACTTGTTTTCCAAAAAGCGCCTAGCGACAAACCTAGCGACATTTCTCAGGACCCGTTGCTACTTTCTGTAGAACTTTCTTGTAGATATTCCTGACAGATAAGCCACAAAGAAACCATTTGCACTCTGAACCGTTCTACCGGGAGTAAGGAAAGAGAACGATAATCTGCACATGTGCACGAGAACTGACCAATCATAAACCGTTTTCGGCCGGGCGAAGACAAAGGTACAGCAGCAGAGCTGGAGACCGCCGGCTTACGTCTGCTGCTGCTGCAGGCTCACGCTTCTACTAGAGTCGGCGCAGGCGTCAACCTGCGATCTCTGGTTCTGCATCCGTCAGACACTTTGGTTTTTCCTGCATTTGGCAAATAAAGTCAACAGGAGTTTCAACTACCGTCCCGTTTACACACGCAGCTCTGTGGCTCATCTGAATTTCCTTCAGTGACACAGGGATGGTTATACTATGAGACACCCGCTCCCTTTTGCTCGGTGCGCCATTATTATCATGATGGAGAGAAAACTAGAGAAGTTGAGAAACTATGAGGTGTAAAAAAACTGCTTTTTAGGAAAATGGCTGTGAGAACGAGGAGAGCAGGAGGTCTGAGTTATATCCTACAACAGAACTGTTTGGATCACCACACCATATCTGTCTTAATGTCACTGTATTGATACTTTTGGAATTTATTGTACATATCAAAGCAATTTGGGCCGTGGCGTGATTACGTCATCAATATGTAAATTAGCATGTGACGTCATCTGGCGACATCTAGCGACTTTTGGGGGGGACTTCAGCTACTTTCAGTCAAAAACAGTTGGCGACACTGCTTGAGACCGGAGCCTAGAGGACAAAATGACCAGCAAGTTCTGATCAGCCGAGCAAAGCGACCCGGATAGGACAAAGTCAATAAGCCTGCCTGTCACGTATGTAGGAGCAATGGTGAAAAAAGGTGGAAAAAAGCAGGTCTTCACAATATTATTCACTTGGCTGTGAAACTTCAGTACGTGTTCTATAATGACTCCCAAGTTCATAGGGGAAACTGGTAGTCCCTTGCCTATCTTTTGGCCTAAACACAATAACTTCAATCTTATTATCATTGCACTTTAGGAAATTTGAATCGACCCAATATTTCACAAGACACAACTCTTTCCTTCACTTCCTCTGGTCCATGTTGGGTGTGGTTCACTCCATGTCACCAAACAACACGGTACCTGGAGTTCTATATATATAAGCCCCAGTGTTGGGAACGTTACTTTAAAAAAGTAATTAGTTATAGTTACTGATTACTTTGTCAAAAAAGTAACTCAGTTACTAACTGAGTTACAAGATCATAAAAGTAACTAATTACCAACAAAAATAACTACTTAGTTACTTTTTTCATTAAAGAATGCAAGAATTACTACAATAGTAAAATATAAATGACTAATGACTGGAACATAATAAAATGTATGTCCAAATGTTTTTTATAAACCTGAATAATTTCAATAAATAAGCACTCAACAGGAGGAACTACTAACAGGAACATTACACTTATCTAGACTATTAAAAGGTCACTGTGTGATATTTAACAAGACCCCAATCAGCTAAAATTTAAAATTGCAAATAGAAACACCTGTAAAGGTTCCCGAGCCTTTAAATGGTATCTCGGTCTAGTTAAATTACAGAAATAAATGTAATTTTGCACAGTATTCTAATTTTTCCAGCTTCACATAATTGTGTGTTTTTAGTAGCATTTCTGTTGCTGGTAATCCAGTAATGGTTAAATAAATAAATAAAATCCTTTAAAATTACACTAGAAGAGACACAAATTTGATGGAGGACTTAAATGTACTAACGTGGGTCGGACACAACCACAGAAGAGCTGAAGCTGGGTGGTAAACACACACAGTTGTTCTAATAACACCTGAGCTCCATGACGTCTGAGACTGATGCATCAGTGTTACAGCGGGACTAAAGACATGATCAGAAACAGGTTACAGCTGGATGATCTAGGAAGGTAGAAGATCAGGACGTCTGAGCGATGAACAGGTGAGCGGACCTTCGGGACGTCCTGCTGTCACGCTAAGAAGGTCATGGCTGCAGACCCGCAGATTCACTGCTGCAGATTCCCACCTGCAGCAGCGAATCTGCGGGGGGTCTGCAGCCGTAGACTATTCATCATGTCTTCCTCATTCTTCAGGGCCGTGATGCTCTTGGATGAAAACATCTACCTCTTTAGCTCCTGATCAGCTGATGACAGCTTCAACACACCGTGCTGCTTAACGCACGCATTTCCTTATCAGTAACAGAAACGACATTTTGATAAAAGAAGACGTGGGCCGCTGCTGTAAAAAAAAGTGAGGCGCGAACCGGAAAAGCTTCTGCCGATCACAATTCAACAACGGATTATGAAAGAACGGATAACGCTCGAAACACGCAGATTCTTCCTGATGTGAGAGGTGAGTCTCCACTTTGTTTTGGTTGTTTTGGCGTCGACATCATCCTAGCGCACCGACACCTCTCTCCCTGGCTGCAGCTGAAGTGTGGCGGTCAGAAAGCCTGTTGCTCAACGTTCGACAAGCACATAGTAACGCACAACCTTCCGTCCCCAGTAACGGTAACGGCGTTGCAACGGCGGGAAAAGTAATTAATTAGATTATTCCGTTACCTATAAAAGAACGCCGTTAGAAACGCCGTTATACTTAAACGGCGTTACTCCCAACACTGATAAGCCCACTAACTGAGAACAAGATTGTAAACAGATGTGATGCCAATTAGTGGACATACCTTCAATGTACATGTTCATCTTTCAGTCTTAGTCCAGGGGTACCATAATTTTTTGTCCAGGCCTTTTCCGTGAGTTTTAAAAAAATAATTCTATTGACACATGTTTAAAAAGACTCTGGAGCTTAGACTCTATTAAACCTGGATGGTTGGAACTTTCTACAGCAAGATAAGTCTGCTGTGCCCCAGACAAGCTGGTTCCCAAAGTCAGAGACTCTCTTGGTCAGCTTGCTTCTCACACCAAACCCTCCATCATGAATCTTGGTGCGACCTTTGACCCAGCTCTCATCCTGGATTCTCATGTCAGTTCTCTTGTTCGCTCTTCCTTCTTCCATCTCAGGAACGTTGCAAAGCTGAGTCCCATTCTGTCTTGACTTGAGACAGTTCTCCACACCTTCATCTCCTCACGCTTAGACTACTGTAACTCTCTTTTCACGTGTCTGAGCAGAACCTCTCTGATATCAACCTGATTGATCTTTGAATGTTTAATCAGAAGATTCTAGGGTTATTTGCTTCTTTAGGGACCATAAACACACTTTGTACTTATTCAGTCAGGTATATAGTTTATGAAATAAATTTAATTATTTTTTTCCTAAACTAATGATACATGACAATATATGAATAATGAGATGTGGTGTAATGGATATGGAGTGATTTAATGTGATGTGTGAAATGTAATGGAAGCTAAATGCGTTAGCAAAACCATTATTTGTATCTGAAAGAAATTGTGAAGTCTGGGTTGTAAAAGAATTTGCTATTTGATAAAAATTAGAGAATTGCTTATTTATAAAAGTCACCAGACTCCAGTATGCAGGCTTACGATACCCTTGGTATGAGTTGCTCTCGGCGGTCCAGAGGGGCGGTCCGAGTGGTCCTGATTTGGCCGAATCGGGAGTCAGATAGAAACTGAATTAATCGGGAAGTAATTCTTGTTTTAATAAACCACAATGTTATGAGTTTTGGCCAAGTTTGGCAAATAAGAACTTTACACGTTTTGAGTCTTAATCAACATTCCTCAGAAGAAGAAGAAGAAGAAGAAGAAGAAGAAGAAGAAAATATCATTTCTATAGCGCCTCTCAAGATAAAAATCACGAGGCGCTTCACAAAAAACAAAAAATGTAAAAATATAAAAAAGAATTTAGAAAGTGGTTAAAATATATTTAAAATTAGCAAAAAATAGACAATTGTTATTAAAAAGTGTAAAGAAAGAGGGAGAGTGAATAGGAAAGAGGGAAATCAGTGGATCCTGAGGAAGGTGGAATAGGTGGGGAGAGCAGAATAAAGAGAGTGGTGAAGAAGGTCATACAAAAGCCAGCTTGAACAAGTGAGTTTTTTGCCTCGCTTGTCTCCCGGTCCCCAGCTGTGGGTAATGAGTAATCATGGATCAGCTGTTCAAAGCTGCTCTCCTGCCCTCGGTATACAAGAAGGTACAGGGAAGTGTGGACACGGAGGTGTTGTCTCTTTTCTCTTCTCCTCAAGGTGCCCTTGTGTTTAGCTTCGTTCGTTAGCATACTCTAGATTCGGATTGACTTTTGGATTGACCTTAGACCGGCCCTTGACTTCGACTTTCGCTTTGCCCGAGCGTCACTGATTTTCAGGAAGACTCATGTTTTATTTAGAATTACAAATAAGAGTATTTCAGTTAATTAGTTTCCCTCTTTCCAGCCCTTTTTGGCTTGGCTCCTTTTGTTAGATGTTTTTTCCATCCATGAACTCCTGTGTTTTTTTTAAATAAAATCCCTTCTTTTGGACACTTACATTTTGTTATTATTCCTCCCACACTCACACCTTATTGCTCCCTCAACAACATCGCTCCTAGCAAGCAGAGGGACGTAATAACGTGGGGGCTCGTCCGGGATTTATTATTTTATTCCTGAAATTGTGTGTGTGTAAGGACTCTAACCTTGTGTTTGTGTCCCTTAGAGTCGGAGCATGGCCTCCTTTGACCTGCTTGCCTTTATGGTGGCTCCTTCGCGCCGGCTTCTGGAGAGTTGCAGCAAAGCCGATCTGCAGCGGGTTGCTGCCCATTTCAGTCTCCCTCTGCCGAAGCAGCTGACCAAGGCTGCTCTTCGTAAATTGGTGGTGGACTACTTGGAGACCCAGGGAATACTCACTTCCCCGTCCCCTCCTGGTGCGTCTTTGCCGCCCTCGGACGAGAAAACCGGCCGGCTCGTTCAGAAGAGGGAGACCCTCGCCTCGGCTCCGCCTTCTTCCTCAGATGAAGATTCGCCTCTGGCGTCTGACTCGTCAGGAGCACGTTCTCCCCGTACTCCGCTCACTGAAGCCCGACTGAAGCTGCGACTGGCTCGTTCAAAGATGGAAGCGGAGGAAAGGACTCTCGAAAGGACCCTCCATCATGAAATGGAGCTAAAAAGACTGGACACTGAGGTTCGTCTTCAGGAAATCGCTCTCCAGATGAGGACTCTGGAAGCTGCCGCGGCTTCGAACCAGATGGCTGCCGACCGTTCTTTGCCTTTGTCTCAGTCACCACATGAACTGTCCTGAGACGCCATGTCTCATACCGCTGCCACATCGTTGCCGCCCGCCGTCGACGTCTCCAAGCTAGTTGCCCTGCTTCCACCCTTCTGAGAGACTAAAGTGGATGGGTATTTTCCTGCTTTCGAGCGGATTACGGTGACTCTCCAGTGGCCTCGTGAGGTGTGGTCATTGCTTTTGCAGTGCAGGCTCACAGGTAAGGCCCTTCAGGTAATTTCAGCTCTGTCTCTAACGGACAGTTCTAATTATGAATGTGTAAAAGCTGCCGTGTTAAATGCTTATGAGCTCGTTCCTGAAGCTTATCGTCAGCGCTTTCGTTTTGAAAAACCTCGGCCTAATCAGACTTATGTTGAATATGCTCATGAGAAATCTGTCCTCTTTGAAAAATGGTGCTCTTCTTCAGGGGTAGACTCCTTAGCTGACCTCAAAGAGCTAATTATGGTGGAGGAGTTTACAAGACACGTGCCTGAGAGGCTCATTTTGTATTTGAACGAACAGAAGGTCTCAACTCTTTCAGCTGTTGCACAGTTAGCAGATGAGTTTAAGCTAACGCATCGGTCTTGGGAGTCCAGAGCTGACCCTGGTCGATGTAGGAGATCCTCTGACACCTCCTCTGACCCTAGTGACCTTCCGGAGTGCTTCTACTGTCACGAAAAAGGTCATTTCATTAGAGATTGTTTTCGTCTCCAACAAAAAAACCGGAGGAGCGTAAATCCCCCTTCACCAAAGCCCGTAGCTGCTTGTGCTGTTGTCTCAAAAAGGTTGGGTAACTGTGAAACCCCTCACTCGAGTTTTAAACCGTTTTTGTCTGCTGGGGTGGTGTCTATGTTAGGAAGCCATATTGGCCAGGAAGTTGTGTTTAAGAGATACCGGAGCTGCTCAAACCCTGATGAAATGGAATGTGCTACCATTTTCTGTGACCAGCCAGGCTGGTCCTTCTGTGTTGTTGTGGGGTATTGACATGGACTCTGTTCCCGCGGAGGTTCATTATATTAATCTCTCCTGCCCTTTGGTTACTGGTGACCTAAAAGTAGCCATTTTAGAGAAGTTGCTGATCCAGGGAGTAGACATGATTTTGGCAAACGACGCTGCTGGTGGATTAGTTTTGCCCCCTCCTGACCTCATTAGTTTTGCCCCCTCCTGAGCTCATCTCTCCTCCAGTAACCTCTGCCGACTCAGATTTACTACCTGCTTGTGTGTTGACTCGCGCTCAGCTTAAAAAGGACCCGGAAGTCTTGCTTAACCACTCGGTGTTTAAAATGTTGCCTGATGTTACAGAGACAGGTCTGGCTGTAAAAACACCTAACCCGACCTCTAGAGGAACTCGGGTGGATTTGCCTATTGTATGTACGTCGTTGGGTGATGCTCAGAAAATGGACAAAAATCAGATGTCTCGTTTTGCTCACGGTGACGCTGCTCCCACGTTCGATAAAATGCAGGTTTCGTGTCCGTTTCGCTTGGACCCCGAAGTGCCAAAGTGCGTTTTGTGTCCCTGCAAATCTTACTGTGTGTGCTCCTGTTCAAGTTGCTCCAGATCTCACTCGATCTTTCAAGCTGGACGTCAACGCCAGCCAAGCAGGGGCTGGAGCTGTCCTCGCCCAGGAGGATGACACCGATCCTGGTCTTCCAGTATGCTATTTCATCTCGGAGATTCAATTGTGCACAATTGGACTGTCCGACCTTCGAAACAGGGAAACTAGCCCTTTGATAAAGTTCTGCTCTATTTTTCTCTGTCTGAGTTGTAACCCGTTCGTTGACTTATGTTATTTCTTTCAGACACAGCCCTCTAGACTGGCCAGCGGCTGATGTGTTGGGCCCTCCTGCTCCAGGAAATCAACCTGGAGATTCGCCACAAGAAGGGCTCTGTCATCCTCATCATGACCGCTTTGTCCCGCAGTTTTAATAATGAGGCTCCCTTGTAGGTTTTTGTTTTTAGGTACCCTCAGTCTACGAGAAGGTACAGGGAAGTGTGGACACGGAGGTGTTCACTCTTTTCTCTTCTCCTCGAGGTGCCCTTGTGTTTAGCTTCGTTCGTTAGCATACTCTAGATTCGGATTGACTTTTGGATTGACCCTAGACCGGCTCTTGACTTCGACTTTGCCCGAGCGTCACTGCTTTTCAGGATGACTCATGTTTTATTTAGAATTACAAAAATAAGAGTATTTCAGTTAATTAGTTTCCCTCTTTCCAGCCCTTTTTGGCTTGGCTCCTTTTGTTAGACGTTTTTTCCATCCGTGAACTCCTGTGTTTTTTTTAATAAAATCCTTTCTTTTGGACACTTACACTTTGTTATTATTCCTCCCACACTCACACCTTATTGCTCCCTCAACAACATCTCTCCTAGCAAGCAGAAGGACGTAATAGCCACTCAGATAAACAAACAGGGAGGTACGTCCTCGGTGCATCTTGGGCGATCGTGAACGAACTGAAGGACAAAAGAGTCTGGCGATCATAGGAGACGGTAGTAGGGACACTACTGAAGAGGACTGCAGACAGGAGCAAGGTGGCAAAGAGGAGGTTAGTGGAGAAAAGCTTGAAAAAGTGGCCGGTGACCGCGGCTAAGCCAAGCACAGGTGCCATCTTGTTACCGACCAGATCACGTGCTTCTTCATATACAAAGATGTTTTAACACTCTATGAATGAGAATGTTTAATACTCTTATGTGAGGTGAATATTAACCTTAATACGTATCTTGTAAACAATGATTAACTTGTTAAATCAAACACATACTGATTTGTGAAATAAATGGATCATTGTAAGAACACTATTCATTTTAAATTCATTGATTCAAGCACAGATTATTCAAACATTTAATTTAAACATCTTGTTCATTCAACACATATGATAACTGTAACTTACAAATGTAAAGTCCTGTAGGAGCTTCAAGTAGATAGTGAGGAATGCAGCAGTCTGGCTTTCACACAGAGAGTGCAGGACCTTTGCTGGAGACCTTGACAGTTTATGTCTTCTTGTATGAAAACAAGCACTGACCAGAACTTTCTGGATTTGGAGGCCTGATAGATATTGGGTTTATGCCTGTAGATGGAAGGTTATCCTGTGGTCAGTTGCATGGTGAAAGTTGACCCTTTAGGTACGTTACACAAATCTAGAGGAGATCTGTTTGGAGGAGTGGGCCAAAATCCCTGTTAATGTGCAAATTTGGTCAAGAACTACAGGAAACCTTTGACATCCGTATTTGACATCTTTGCCAAAAATAAGCACAAATTATTTTAGTTGTTTAAATACTTATCTGCAGCAGTGCAATACAAATAAGTTCTTATACGATGTCCTGAATTTTTTAAAATGCTGTCTCTCACAGTGGGAAGGCACCTACAATGTGAATTTCAGACCTCTCCATGTTTTCTTAGTGGGAGTGGGAGTAAAATCACAGGGTGTTCACATTCTTATGTTCTACACTGTTTCGGTGAACTGCAATTTTCAAATCTCTTCATAGATTTTCAACAGGATGCAGGTCACATTAGGGTGTTCACTTTTTTCTTCTTCAGCCCCCATGTCATCTGTGTGCTTTAGATCATTATGTTGAAAGGTGAATCTTCTAAGCCCAAACAGCCATTCCTCCCCATCCCCGCATATTTTTCTCCTCCTGCTCCCTCACATCATCACATAAACATGCACATAGGACCTTGGGGGGTGGACAGTCAGGGAGTGCGGGTATGGACCCCATTTCCGCATTCCTGTGGCAACCTGCCCCCCAATTTTATTTGCACCTTAAACACTTCCACCAACGACATTCCACGCAAACACACACTTAGGGCCTTGGGAGTGAGCACATTCAACGGCACTTGGCAGGGGGATTTCTCAGCCTCATCCCGAGTGCCGGTTCCCACTTCCAATTTTAAACTGCACTTAGACACCGAGGGCTGTGGGTGCAAGTGGGGTGGTACGGTGGCATCAGCTGGCATAGGCCAGACAATGCCCGCACTGCCCGCTCACCACAGCCACGAAATACACCTCATCAACACTCACTAACACCATATTGGAGCAGGCAGAAGGAGACTAGGGGGTCTTAGCACACCTCTGTTGTCACTTGGCTTCCTGGGGCTGGAGGCTAGGAGGGAGATCTGGCCATCCAGTTGGGGTCTGGGGTAGTGGGTTGCTGTGCTCAACGTTGGGCGAGGGAGCCTGCTCATCAGCACCCCAGCAGAAAGGGTCAAACTCTTGGAACCGGTAGTGGTTGTACCCCATGTGCAGCAGTACCGGGACCAGAGTGAATAGGGTGTGTATGGGGAGCATGAGTGGGTGTCCGGCATGCATTTTTGTAAGTCTTTGGTTGTATGTGTATGTGTGAGCATGAGGGAGGGAGTGTGTGACTGTGTTTGTGTATGACTGTGTATGTCAGGTGGGGCCTTTGACTCCTCCCTTCTCCTGGGACTTCTTTTGGTGATACAGATCTTCGTCTCCCCTCTCCCTGCATTTTGAATTTAGCATCAATGCATCATCTCATGCATTCTCTAGTCAGCATTACACTCCCTACTTTACTCACTATTTGTCCCTCACTGCTCTCCGTAGCTGTTTCCTGATTGCAGGGAGGTGGCATAAGCAACACTCCGGTCAGCAGCCGTGGTGAAAAGGCTCGCTAAAACACACACAACCATATCAAAATAATAAAAGTCACAAAGCTAAATGCAAAGTTTAGAGCAGAACATTGACCAAGACGTTCTGTGATCGAGCAGACACGTGGCAAGACACTTAATGACCGCTTAGAGATTAAGCAAGCTAGTGGCTAATGCTAGCAGCTAGCCACAATCGAGTATGGTGTGCTTCTTCAAGGATTCATAATCGTTAATGTCCACATCTTAATGCATCAATTGTTAGATTATTGTCTTAGAACAAGATCATGAGCACAAGTGACAGAAATCAGTATTTAATGTTTTAAACCCCACCACGGGTCTCCGGAGCCGAGCGCGGACCTCCCTGTCCCGGACCGGTACCGACCGATGTGGGCCACAGAAGTCCGTCTTTTCAGCTGTACAAAACACCCTCAGGCACGGAGATAGAGGCGTTGTTTCTCTTATCTGGAAACCTGTGGACTCGATGTCCAGACAGGCTGGAGTTGGTACAGCCTTCACACACTATAGTTTATCAACATGAACACAATCCAACACTAGTAAACACACACACTGACTGGATAACATGACCTCTCTTCTCTAAAACTAGCCACTCTCCACACTGAGCTGAGGCAGCCTAGCTTCTAACTCCCTTTGGTTATGTCAGAGGTTCAGCTTTAGAAACAAGAGAAAGGAACTTTTTATGTTTGTTTATTTGGCAGATGCTTTTATCCAAAGCGACTTACAATTTATAATCTATAGGGCATGTTGTGATCTGTGGGGGAAACCAGAGTACCCGGAGGAAACCCACGCATGCACGGGGAGAACACGTAACTCCACGCAGAAAGGCCGCAGCCCAGTTTCGAACCTGCAACCTTCATGCTGTGAGGGAACAGTGCTAACCACTGCGCCACCATGCAGCCCACCTTTTACTAGAAAACTCTGCTGTTATGTATTTTAAAATGAAATATCCACAATAAACATTTCAAATAGTATTTTCTGGACAGCATTTTATATGAATTAGAAAAGATTTTTCAAATTGAGTGTGAATTCTAGTCCAAAACATTATCACTCGATTTTGACTAAATGTAGTTTTTTTTTTCTTTAGTCAAACATTGATTTTTTTTTTTCAAGGACAAGGTGATGACCATTGTACACTAATCATGTGAAACTCTCACAAATGTGGGCGGACCACTGAATTTCCCACATGGGCTGAAACTCAAAGGGCCACTGTGGCTAGTTTTTTGGGGCAGAACCCACTGTGGGGTGCCCACATAATATAAGTTAATAAATAGATAAAGTGCCAACATCCAGTGGGCTGGTCCAGGGCACCCCACAAAGAATCAGCATGGGATGGATTTTGGCAGATTCATCTGTAGGTTGCCTTTAACTAAATCTAAATGGGGCCCACATGGGAAAACAAGTACGGGCCCCACCACCACAAACGGCCATGGTGGGCCCTATTCCTTGTGGCACTCAGCACATGCAGTGGTATGGTAAATGGTAAAGGGCCTGCATTTGATCTTGGGCTTTTGTGCCCATCCCCCTCAGGCAGTTTTTGTTTACTTTAAGTGCGTAAAATTCTATATTTTGTCAACATATTTAACACCATCTCTTACCTCTTTCACTGACACTTTCGATCTCGGCGTCCTCACAGCTGCTGTACTCAGGCGTAGTCCCCCCTTCATCCTCAGAGCTGCTCATGCTGGTCTGTCTCCTGCCCTGCCCCAGCCCCTTTTTTGATTTGTACGGCCTTGGCGGAGGTGGCCGCAGGGATTCTGACTGGTCAGAACTCAGTGAATCATTGCGCAGCATGCTCTCTGCTTTGTCCCACTTGGTCCGTTTCACTCCAGGTCCCTGACTGGTTACAGACCCAGGCGCTGACCTAGGAGGTTCTCTGAGGTCAGGGGGAGGAGCTTGCTGTAAACCAGTACACTCACATGGCCCACCACCCACCGTCCTCTGTCCAGGTCGCGCAGCATCTCCAAATTCCCCTGAGCCCACACTACAACCCAGGGCGGGCACAGGGAGGCTGCTTCCTCCAGGGGGCAACACTCCTGCTTGTCGAGGGGCGGTT